>NC_081417.1:10766235-11053735 GCF_949786415.1 Peromyscus eremicus | reverse complement strand
ACAAACACACACACACACACACACACACACACACACACACACAAACACACATAAACCATACACAAACACACACACATAAACACACATGCAAACACACAATTCATTTATTATATTATTCAGATTATCTAAAATGTTTTAAAGTGTATCTTTTTCTCTGTCAAGTTATAAAAAATACTGTTACTCTAGTTTTTGTCATTTCTTCCTTATAGTCACAGCAATGATTAACTTTTTATATTTTGATACTACATTGTAAATCTTAGGCAATAAATATAGAATTTATTTTCTTCTTTAATCAGTGAAATTGTTCTCTTTATCCTGGTAAATGCTTTTGGCTTATAATTCTACTTTGTTTGATGTTAATATAACCCAAATGACCCTGGACTTCATTAGCCTGTGGGTACTAAGAATGCCCCATTAATATTAATATCCTAATTTGCTAGCTCATTAACCCCTACCTGCATAACAGTGGGACCTTGACCTCTACTTAAGAAGTCCCTAGGCAGTACCACCATGTATTCTAGAATATGTAATGTGCTCTTCTTCATCTCCACTGTCTGGGTCACTGTCAACTTCTGCTACTGCTGCTATATGAAGTTGCCTCCAGGACACAGAGATGTTCAACCTTCATGGTGTAAAAACAGTGAGACCCTTCTGGGAAATCAGGGAAGAAGTCTAGAGGGGCCTCCATATGAGGTTGTGTATTGGGGCAATCAGTGAGACCCTCACTCTAGGTAACATTCACCCTTCTTTTCCTTAAATACATATTTTTGAGAGAATATTGAATGGCAATTCCCCAACTCATTCTAGACATCCTTTCTGAGCTCCAAGCCTGATACACATGCTGGGTTTTCAGGATGTGTTTCTCCATCCACAGACGATTCTTCTCTCAAATCCTCACCATGCAATTTGTATTCTTGCAAAACACCTTCTTTCAGATTTTGAGACATAAGAATATAAAATGAAACTTTAATCTTTACAATGCCCCTTATCTATGGCATATTATGAATGATCTTACATAAATGTCCTGACAACTCAAATGCAAAGGTGAACTTACCTTTGTACTTTATGGATGAGCACACTGAAGACAAGCTAAGGAACATGCCCACATGCAAATGAAGACTACCTCTGCTGCTAAACTTTCTAAGTATTACTTCTTCAGAACTGAAAGTATTTGATTTATCTTTCTGCTGAGCTCCTGAAATATTTTATCAAGTACATTTTTCAAGGAGAATGCATTAGCCAGTCTCTTTCTGAGTCTTAGGTAGAAGTGCCACACAATGTATTCACTATGACTTTACTCCTGGATGAATGCATCTGACATGGGTCACAATCCCTCTTTCTCTCATTCATATATGTATACGTATATGATGTATATGTGTATAATATATTATACTATATATATAATATAATATTTAGGAAGCACAGCATAAAAAAGACATGGATTATCTCAGCTGTTGGCCACTGTAACTAGAAAGCCAGCATAAAACAGTCTGCATTACTATCTGGGATCAAAATATATTTTAATTCCTTTTTTCTCTAATTAATGGTTTTGGGAAAATGAAGCAATTTATTAACTCAGTGTCCCAGTTTATTTCTCTGTGGAATGTAACTAATAATACTTAAATCTTATATTGGCTGCAACAAGATGATCCCTGTACATACATAGCCTAGTTCTGGAACCAAATAAGCAGCTGATAAATGTTTGCTGTTCTTATTATAAATATTGTTAGTAATTACCTTACCACTTATCTATATTGCAAAAGATAATAATATAACCATACTTTTGTCTTTAAATTTTTCCTGATTATTTTCTAGTTGTACACACAGAAATACAATTTTATCTTTGATATTTTTTTAAAAGTGCCTGCTTAGGTATGTATGGACACAGTCATAACAATTCTTCCATTATTTTCACTCTTCTTTCTGGATCCTAACAGCCACTGATGCTCCTTATTAGTTAAAAAACACTCTACTTCTATTTTGTCTTTCGATATTTTTATCCCCTGAGAATTGAATTAATTTAAAACCCTTTATATTCTGTAAAAGCATTAAATGTGTGCATGTTACATTGCCCCTTGGCTGTGTCAATTCTACTTTTTTCTAATGATATTTAAACTATTTTATATGGCTATTACTCTCTCCAACTCTTTCACTGGATGACAAATCTTCTAAGACATCAGTATCTCACCTTACATTTTTTAAACTTTGAAATAATAAACTTTTTTTGCATGTAAGATTTTTTAAAAACATCAGAAATCTGTCACTTATTTCTCCCCCAGTAAACATCTTATTATGCAACAAATACAGAGATGGGCAACATATTTAGGAATATCTACTCATGAATAATGAGATTTTTCTAGGCAATGATAGAGATAGAATTTTTGAATTTCCTGAGTTTTAGTTATGAGTAGCTAATCCAAATAAAAGTGCTGATATAGCCTTGGCTGCTCGTCTAAGTTTCAGGTGGGCTCTATTAAGAGATTCACTTTGAAGATATTTTTGAACACTTGATAATAAAAGCAAAAGTGCTGAACGTGAGGGACACCTAGAACAACATGACAAGGATCTGAGAGTAGCAGATGGCCAAAAACTTCATCTGAGAAATAAGTTGAGTTTGGGAGATCTGCCAGGGATGTAGGCTGAGCAGAGAAGAGTAAATGACAGCTAGTCAGTGGCACAAGATGCAGAATCCAAATAGCTAAGAAATGGGGAAGAAACACTGTATTTGTAAAGTAAAATGTGAAAGAGGCTATCAGTGTACCATTATTGTGACTCTTTATGGAGAAGAGCATTATCATTCTTTCTCAACCTTTTGTCTTCAGTAAGTTTTTCCACACAGAGTAGAAGAGGTACAAAGATACACTGATTTAAAGGACAGAGACCAATCAGGACAAAGGAGATAGAGGTGACCATGAGAATAATCAATGAAAGGAAATTGATGGGATTGGTAATAGATGAGGACCAAGCACAGGCTGCTGAGATCAGACAGAAGTGAAAGGTGCACCCATAGGCCTAGACTATTCGGTGAATGGAATGTTAGAAAACTCATCCTGGGAGACATCAGAGGACTCAGAGAGTACTGCAGAAAGATTACATAAATTCCAGTGATGGCATCTACCTTAAAGAATATCAATGGGATATGGTGTCAGAGTTATATTGACAATAATAAATTCTAAAAATCAACTAATATAAACAGTTCTGTCAAAACTTCCTTGTAGAATCTAGTGCTGGAAACACTGGCAAGATTTTCAGGAATGAAGCACCAGAGAAGAAAAGATACTGGATCAACATGAGAGAAGAGGGTATAAGTCTTGACAAATCAAGATTTAAGTTAGATATATGTCCCCAGAGCCACTACCCGAGGTGACCTTCATGAGAAATGCAGCTGTGGTTTCCATGTATACAGGAAAGGAACATTTGGTCTGAATTTAAATTGTCCCCATAGGCTCATGTTTTTAGCATTGTTCCCCAGCATGTGGAGTGTTTGAGAGGTGGGACATGGATGGCAGACTCAGCTCTTTCAGGATAAGACTTTGACTGTTATTATCATCCCTGGGTCCATTTTGCTTTCTCTTCTTCCTTGTGCACATGCCTCCACCTCCATGATCTCCATTGTGGCTAGACAAAAATTTTGGAAGCCATAATTCAAAATAAGTCTTTCCTACCATAGATTGCTCTGTCAGTCAGAACCATGAGAAAGTAACTACTATAGGGAGAGTAAGCTGATGTCAGCCAACAGTGAAGGAGGAAAAGTGAGCTGTGCCAGCCCTGAAAAGCTCTTACTAAGTATGGTCTTCCATTTGTGGATACAGAACAAACCTATGTTGTGAGACAGAAATATACAGAGGATACACACTATAAAATACCATGTGGCTAAAAGATGCAAGATGAAACGATAGGAAAAAAAAGCCAAACAAGACAAAATAAGAATACTTAATTGGTGGATAGCATTATAAAGAAAATACATATAGACCAGGCAGTGGTGGTGCATGCCCTTAATCTCTGCACTCAAAACGCAGATGCAGGCAGATCTCTGAGTTCCAGGCCAGCCTGGCCTACAGAGTGAGTTCCAGGACAGCCAGAGCTACACAGAGAAACACTGTCTCAAAAAAAAAGAAAGAAAAGAAATTAAATATAGAAAAAAGATTGAATTAGACTAGAAAAAAAGATACAAATTTTGAAGTCAAGATACCATATATATATATATATATATATATATATATATATATATATATATATATATATACACATACACACTTAACAGAGCAGCCTTTAAAATCAAATGTCTTTCTGCAGTTAAAAATCCCAAAGACAATATAATCCAGACTCTGTGTTATTTCCATCTTTATGTGGCTTATTTTTTATATTATTTTTACTGTCTCCTTAAAGGCTTTATTTTTTAAAACTAGCTATGTCTTTATATAATTACATGTATTCCTTTTCCTCTCTCTTCCAACCCTATGTACATTTTTACACACACTGTAAGCTGTTTAGAGTTTTATTCCATCTGAATCTGTCTTATTGTGAATCTATAGTCCTTCTCTGATCAGGAGAGATTTTAAACTGCTAAGCTGAGTGTCTAGGACCAGCAGCCTTGGCTGCTGACTCTTCCCACCTCAGCTTTTCAACATGGTTGGGGTACCCAGGAGAGTCACACTTGCTTTGCTTACTCTGGGATCCATGCTGCCATCAGGGAGTGTACAGCTGGCCCATGAACCCTTTTTGTCTGTATGAGTAAATGCTAAATCCATCATGAAGTAAGCTGAATGGCTTGGGAACACCTCTGTGTACGAGGGCAGAAATCTGCCATGCTGTACTCAAGCCCACAGGCTGTGAGTCCACCATAATGTAGTTCAAGTCTGCACACCATGGCATCTCTGTATCTTGGCATCTCTATATCTCAGCCTGTATGAGACATGACGTAGAAAGCTGTTCTTAGCTCAATTTTAGAATTTCTTTTTAAGTTCTCTCAGTTTTTAGGTGGAAAGTTGAGCTGACACATTGGGCAGCCAAATGTAGTCAGAAGTTTTCCTGTGTCCCGCCCAGTCCACTGTCTGGACAAATCTTTCCCATCCATGTCTCACAAAACTTGGCCCCAAGTAAACACACAGAGGCTTATATTATTTATAACTGTTTGGCCATTAGCTCAAGATTATTACTGATTAACACTTACACTTAAATTAACCCATAATTCTTACCTATGTTTAGCCACGTGGCTTGGTACCTTTTCTCAGTTCTGCCTTGTCATCTTGCTTCCTCTGTGTCTAGCTGGTGACTCCCTAGACTCTGCTCTTCCTCTTCCCAGCATTCTCCTTGTCTGTTCTCCCTGCCTATACATCCTGCCTGGCTACTGGCCAATCAACATTTTATTAAACCAGTGTACCAAAGCATTATCCCACAGCAATTGTGTTTGGGCATGTGCATGTGGTGTTGTGGCATGTATGTGTGTTGTATGCCTGGGAATGGGTATGTGTGTTATGTGTGGGGGTGGGTATGTGTATTGTATAGGGGGTGGGTATGTGTTTTGTGCTAGGCAGAGTGGATATGTGTGTTCTGTGTAGGAGGATGGCTATGTATTTTGTGTCGAGTGAGTATGTGTGTTGTGTGTGGGGTGTGTATATTTGTTGTGGATGAGGAGTGGGTATATGTGTTGTGTATGGTGTGTGTATGTTTGTTGTGGGTGGGGAATGGGTATGTGTGCTTCATGTATAGGTGTGTGCCATGGTGCTCATGTGGAAGTCAGATTACATGTTTTTTTGGAGTTGATTGTCTCCTTCCATCTTTATGTGGGTTTTGAATACTGAACTAAAGTCATTGGGCATCCATGGCAATCTTTTTCTCCACTGAGCCATCTCACACCCCCATTTTTCCCTGCATTAACAATAATATTCAAGAACTGGCAATACAAAGGTTGACTATTGTTCTGAGTTTTTAACCAAAATTAAATTTCTAAACAATCCTGTTTTCAACTTAAACAAAAATTTAACCATTTTGACTTATGTCTGTTGACTTTAGATGAATATTAAACCTGTCTGGGTCCCTGTGCATACAAGCAAGTGCTCTATGACTGAGACGCATACCCAGCCTCTGATGCTTTAAATATATCAATAAAGTTTGCAAGCTTGAGGTTGGGCACCTGGAGGAAGAAATTGATTCCCACTGCAAAGTACCTTAAAAACAATTATAATAATAAGAATAACTACTGCAGTAAAAACAGTGATGTTCAGATTCCTATAAGGTTGACTAGCAGATTTTATTATGACCAATGTGTGTGTGTGTGTGTGTGTGTGTGTGTGTGTATTTGTAGATAGATAGATAGATAGATCGATAGATAGATAGATAGATTTAGTAATGCAGCATTGTAATACTACTTGCGATACAATGCTACATTACTACTAACACAAAGGTGGGTCCTGTAACATTCATTTTGGAGCTCAGGAAGAGGAGGCTTAGAGTGTGATAGACAGCCTGGGCATCACAGCTACTTCACTGTTGTACCATGGATTTGAACATAAAAATCCAAACTATTGCCTCTGTCCTTCTAAACCACCTATCTGTCACATGTCACTTAGATAAACTAATAAGATCTTCATTTTCTGTAAATGCGATATCCATGTTCCTAAAAATGCCACTATGATATCTATCATTTTTTTCTAGGGGTGTAATTACATCATCTAAGGGCAAACTTTTAAAATTCATTCTTGTTCCAATCTCTCTAGTGTGTTTAGCCCAGCATCCAGAATTGGAATAGTGACTGCCCTTTAATATTGGTCAAAGAAATGCTTTCAGCACATGATAAACAATATCAAATGACAGAGTGAATCGCTTTACACATAAAAGCATCATTTACAAGGGTAGTTTAAATTTTTTGTTAAGTACTCAGTGAATTATATTTGTCATATTTTAAATTGCTTGGAATTTTGAAATGTGTTTTTATTTGTGTGTAAGACTAAGCCTCAGATGGCAATACCATTTATATAAGAATTATTTTTTTTTTGAGTCAGGGTTTCACTGTGTAGCTTTGGAGCCTATCCTGGAACTTGCTCTGTAGCCCAAGCTAGCCTCAAACTCACAGAGATCCTCCTGCCTCTGTCTCCCAAATGCTGGGATTAAAGGCGTGCGCCACCACTGCCTGGCCCATTTGTATAAAAATTAATTCACTGGTAAGCTTAGCATCATGAGAAAAAATAAATTTTCAAAAATAAATGACAAAGTTGAACTTCTCTGGAATCACACAGCAGCAGCACAGTCCACATCCCCCTTAGCAAATTATTCTAGAGTTAGACAAGACTAGATACAAAATTCTGACATTTTTTACTAAAAATTTTAGGTATTTTTTATTTAATGTTTTTTATTTGCTTATTTTTATGTTTCATATTTTTATTAAAATATATTTCATATGTTTTTATTATTATTTCATGTTTATAAATATTTTGCCTTCCTGTGTGTATGTTCATCATGTGCATGCCTGGCCATGTGCTGCAGGGACCAAAGAAGGTATCAACTTCTCTAGAACTAGAGTTAGAGAACTTTCTGAGCTGCCATGTGGTGTTGGGAATCCATCCCAGGTCTTCTGCAAGAGCGGTGAGTGGTCTTACCCATTGAGCTATCTCTCCAGCCCCCTATAGTAAACATAAAATTATTATCAATTAATAAATCAAGTCTTAAATGTTTCCTAGCGTGTGTGAACACAGTATGAAGTCTGTGTGCACCCAAGGCCATGTGTCATAGCAGACCATTGTCTGAAGAGCTTGCCAGGCTTCACTTGGATGCGCCCAATGAATAGAACTTACCTACCAAGACTTCTCATATTATGGATGCTCTATTCTAATTCCTAGAAATTACTTCTTTGAGTTTAGTTTTCTAAAAGTTGTATCTTTCTCTCTGAGTTCTACTGGGATCACACTAACAAGTGACAATCATTTTCCAGACAGAATTGCCTTTTTCACTTGAGAATTTTAAAATACCTTTGGATCTTCTTGCTCCAGACCTTTTACTTATTAATGTTGACCTTGTCAATTTGTCTGTCTTAATCACACATCCCTAGAAAAGCTTTCCTTTCTCCAGGTCTCCAGATGATGGGAGGAAGGCTAGATGAGTGCTCAGTATTCTAAACTTTTATTCAAAAGTGAGACTAGATTTAACACCTACGATTTTGACTATTTGGGAGTAAATGTGAAGACTCATGTCATGCAGGGATGAGCCAGTTGTGAAGCTTCATAGTCACCAAAGAAGGAGAAGTGAGTGCATGAACAAGCTCAGCAGTTGACATCCAGGCTTCACACAGTCAGCTTGCTGCCATTTGGATGAGCCCTGAACATATTACGCCAGGAAAGGAGGTCAGCATACAAACCACACATTCTGTAATGCATAAAAAAAAAAAAAAACAGAAAACTATACAAGACATAAAGTAGATGGGTATGTGCAAAGGGACTTGGGAGCTTTTAAATATATCAGATGGGGATTATTTTTGAGGGGATGAAAAGCTTCTGAAATTGACTATAGTGATGATTATACCTATATGTGGAATGGGTTAATTGTATAGTATGAAATTTACATCTTAACACACACACACACACACACACACACACACACACACACACACACACACACCACCCTGGGGGTGATATTGAATCAATTTCTTTGTGCCAAAAGGGAAATTACCAAGATGCATTGCAGAGTTTAAAAAGTTTTCAGACTGAAGGAAATCATAATGGAGAGCTCTGTAAATTCACTGACATTATTCAGAGAAAAGAAAGTTCTATCTAATTGAGGGAGTTCTCATTGATCTTGAAGACATCTGGTCAAGTCAATGAGGATGAATCACACCTTAGAGTCCATAAACTCCAGGAACCATGAAGGTCTGATCCACTTGAGGGTCATGCAGCAGTCTCCTTGTTCTATGGAAATCTACCTGGCTTCAAGTGCATATATTTGGTATTTTTTGTTCTTTTGCATGGAAACTTGTTTCATTCGTTCTTATTTTTTCCTTCAGGAAGCTCTGGAATCTTCTCTTTATCCTTGGAGAAGTTTACAAAATTATTTGAAGAATATTCTGTCATCCATTCAGTTTAGCTATAGAGTTGCCTTTTAAGCTTCAGGCTCCAGACTCATGTCATTAACACTTTTATCAGTTCTGTTTTCTCTCAGAATTACCTCAAAACACTGAGTTTCCTTTTGAATTTTCAGTCTTCATGTCTGTGTTTTAAATATGAATGATAGCTCATTCGTAGCTCTGATTACCTGTTAGCATTTTAAGTTCCTAAAAGCCATACTTTTAATTCCTAAGAACTTTCTGTAGGCCTGTGGTTATTTTTTTCCTCTGCTCATGAAAGTCTTCTTTATTTTACGGTTATAAAAACTGGCTCTTTTGGTGCAGGGGAGAGCATGCCGTTTGGCTTATTTTACTTTAGGATCTGAAGGCAAGCAGGGTTCTTTCAAATACAATAAAAAAGCCTTTTCTTTGGTAGATTAAATCCACTAGAACTATTTACAGGTATATATACTCGGAAAGGTCCCCCAATTCCTTTCTTACATGTTGCAAACCTCCAGCTGATAGTCATGCTGTAGTTATGGGCCCCAGGTGGGATCAAGACACCATGGCCACTGTAGATTGTGCCTTTTCTGTACCTCACTGGTTCATATGTATTCAAGACCTGCTCATACTGTGGAAGATCTTCCAGGAGCTCCAGCACCACCCTCCCACATACAGCTTTGAAAGTACAACCTCTGGTTTTTTTCTGCCTTGTGGCTACTTCTGCTTTGTTTCAACTGTCGCCACACCCATCTGCTCTTTGTCATCCAGAATTGTGTTAATAACTTGAGTGCACTGTTGGCCCTCAGTACTATTTTCTGGATATCGTGGATTTGTTCACATTTGTCCACTTTTGTTTTCATTTTAGTGGTATTTTTAAGAGCTCAGAGGCAGAAGAATATCCCAAGTCACCATCTTGAGGCAAGAGAAGAAGCAAGAAAAATCTCAAATAGTATTTTTATAGACCAAATTCATGAATATTAAAGCTCTACTCCAGAGAAGCAAAGTATTTAAGTGGACAATAACTTCGGGAGGAGGCATATTTTTAACAAAGTTAGCAAGAAGGAGCAGGGCCTGGTCAAAACTACAACTATCAACACAGAATCAGATGGAGTCATGAGAAATTATAAGGCATATAATAGGGGCACAGACTCATAGGAAGAAGAGTATATATGAGAGAAAGGCTTTAAGTGAAGTGAAGCTTTGTGTGCTAAGTTATTGATAGCATAGATAACAATGACGCCCTGCATACCCGTGAGAAGGGGACTGACAGGAGGAATGTAGTGTTTGGAGAACATTACTATGTCAGTGGTGTAAGCAATAGACTTGATCAAAGACAGACTAGAGCAAGGGAGAGTACACATCAGCTTGTTGATATAGTCCAGGAATCAGGGTCTAAGACCCTGGCAGAACATTGTAGCTCCAAGACTAGAACAGAAAGAGCCTGGCAATCACATAGTCCAAGTGCTCTGTTGCTTTCTGACTTAACTTGGTGCAGTTCATTTGACTTCCAAGAGGGAAAACAGGACAACAAAAGCAGGATCTGTAATAGATCATCATTTTTGAAAACACCCAAGGATAATAGAGGGGCTGCTCTATTGTTTTTATACTTTTCTATATTTAACAGCATGCCATAAAATAGAGTAAAAGAAACAAGGAATCTTAACTGGAAGGTGCTGTACTTCAAAGGGGCAGCATGATGTCACCTCTCTGATTCTGACAGGCAATCTCATAATTACAGGAAAATAAAATAAAGCATGGCACAGAAAAAAACAGGCTGTGTGTGTGTGTGTGTGTGTGTGTGTGTGTGTGTGTGTGTGTGTAGTATATGCACATGTGTGTACAGGTGTGCACACCTATGCATATGGAGGCCAGAGAAGTGTGTTCTGTACCTTCCTCTATTACCTTCCAACATTTTATCTTGAAGAAGGTTCTCTCACTGTCTGGTGAGCAAGTTTTCCTACTGCCTGTCTCTCCTGCAAGTGCTATGGTGATAGGCATGAACGAGGATGACTTTAAGTGGGTGATGGGGCAAGCACTCTTACCCATGGAGCCATCTTCCCACCACAGCCTTGAAAGATTTTAAGAAATGGAATCTTATAGATAAATGAGGTCAATATCTGCAAACCATTACTTAAAAGTAAAGAAGCTTGCCATAATAATTTGCATTGGTAAAAATAGGACTAGGGATAATTATACTAGCTAAAGCAGTTCTAATTATAAAAATTGCACATGGAATCTTGATTCATATGCCAATTAAACAAAAACATAGTCATTTGACCATGACTAAGTCTTCTTATTAGTTCAACAATACAATGTAATTATAGGGAGCATTATGGTTATATATTATGTATTTCCAAGTGATCTAAATTACTTCTGAGTTTTCATAGAATTATGAAATATGTATATATAGACAGTGGCATATGCTGTCCTCATGGCTGATTCTGCTCTATAACATTCTGCTACAGGGTTTTTTTCATATACTAGTTTTGAGGACAAATTTCCTTCTAGAATGGAAAAGCAGACAAAACAAGACAACCAATACTGTTTCAGCAGAGAGGCTGACTAACATAAAGATATAATAAAATCCATTGTGATTTTCATTACAATAATTACAATTCTATTTTATTACTAGGAAATACATTAAGAGAATACATCCCATTCTATCTACTCTTTACTCACATGAATGGTTATCTAGAGCAACTCCCAAAAGAGGTTTGACTTGTTTATGTCCTTGTTTTAGGAGTAAAAAGAGTTTTGATTGTTATTATTTGTAAGAAAACTGACAAAAAATAGTAAGTTTGGCAGTGAGAGTAAATACCCTACTCGGTTTCCACTGTTAAACAAAAATAGTGTTCTCTGGGGAATTTACCAAATGTTGTATGAGATAACAATGAAGCATTATAAACAATAAAAGTCAGGTGTTTTCTTGTTCAATTGAAAATATTATAATTTTCAAAGACTGAAAATTATAATTATAATCATCAAGTAAAATATTATAGTTAATTTAGTGGCAACAGATAATTCTGGATTTAAAATATGTCGTGAAATTTTTAGTATTGTATTTGTCATAAGTGCCTATCAGCATTTTAAAATTTCAAATAATAAATTAATGAAATCTATTTATCCACAGATGAATAACTTAAATATTTAAAAGAAAATTGATACAATGAAATTGCAGGGACTGTTCTGACTATTTTGTTTGTTACTGTTTTGTTTTGATTTCGTGTTACTGAAATTGTACTCGAGGCTTTGTGTGAGAAGTGGTCTATAACTGACTACATCTCCTGCCCCAAATAGTAGGTATTTCTTATTCCAGAAAATCATACATATTATTTCTTTTTTTCTCTTTGAGACAGGCTGGCCCTGAGATACTCTTGCCTCAGGCTTTCTGAGTGAGCATCATTGGGCCTAACACAACACAGTGTGAACAGAGACAGTGAAAATCATTCCAAGTAAAAGTAGTTTTGAATATGAGTATTGAAGAGTTTGTGTAATAGAGCAATTTGTACTCTTTAGTCAAGCCAGCTTGCAATGTAGAGGCTGCTGGAGGACCAGACATGGCTTTGGTGAGTTCTGAAGTCTGTTCTGGGGTCATGCATGCCTCTGGTGGGTGCGGAAGTTTGCCTGTTTGCACCCCTTTTGTCAAAAAGCAGAGAAACTACTTGCTCTGAGTTGGTGGAACTCCTGTTGCCATTGCTTAGCAGGCTGCTGCAAGCCACTGTGCATTGGCTTTGATCTGAAGTCTTTGTGTGAAATCACATTTCAGTTGTATGTTCCACAGTAAAGTCAGGGGATAAATATACTAATGAATCTGCGTAAGTAGCACTAGGCTAGTCGTAGTGCTCAGGGGAGGGGTGATAACTCACTGAACGTTTACTGAACAATGGTGGACAATATTGGCAGTATGTATGTTTTCTTTTACACATTTCTAACTTTTTAGAATCCTTTACCATTGAACATGATTGGACAAAATAACTGGTAGTGTACTTTGCTGTTCCTTCCTCTAAATCCTGTGTATTTATATCAGACTTGTGCTTGTGGCTCAAATGTTTTAATACTTGGTGTTTCTCAGCTGTAACTTGAGTGCATATGAGCACATCCTCTTGTGGATGTATACAGTATATGAATCAATTCCAGTGATCTGACCCTCCATTAATACAGTCTCCACAAACACCACTTTTCATACGCAAGTATCTATGTGTTCCTACAATTTTTTACCTTTTTATGCACTTCTAAGTAAAGGGAGCAGAAGTTTATGGAGTAGCTTAAAGTAAAACAAGAGATCATATGATGAAGAAGTGTTTCCTAACATGTGAAAGACAGTGCTATCATATCAGAACAAGTTTCAATAGGACTATAAAATGGTCCCCACCTATCATTTTTCTCTGACCCATTTGGAAAGAAGTGTTGGTGCAGTAAAATCATTAGGAACTTTTCGTATCTTGGGATCCACACTTTAAGCAGAAAAGTCCATTTGTATAAATGAAATGAAATGGCCTGTTTTTGTCTGTAATCCTCTCTTGGCCATTTTACTGTCATGTGACTCACCGATAGCAAAATTAATAGTCACACAAAGAATTCTCTATTTTCCTGTCATTCAAATTGTGGGAAGTAGGTGTGATTCTTTCTATTCCATTAGTAAGCATCCCACAATTTGAAAAGAGATTAGGTTATTCCAAGAGAAAAAGTAGAATAATGCCAAAATTTCATGCATCATGTACACAAAAACCCATGTGTTTCCCCATGCCTTAGGAATGGTAGACATTTCTATTTTCAGTAGTAAATATTTAGCATAAATTACAAGCATCTAATATAGCATAAGTACTAATATTTGGAGGATTATCTTGACAAAACAAGGATGTTTTGTGGGAGACACACAATACATTCTTAAAACATAAGTGACTTTGATGCTGTTGGAGTCCAGTAAGTGCTTAAGTGTCTCTTCCTTCTTTCCTTCCATCTCCACTATCTCCACGAAGCCCTTGTGGTCTGAACCCATGTAGTAGCTTATTCTTAATTATGGCATTTTGGTGACTTATAAAGAAAATAGAGTTTAAACATTTCTAGTGCTCTCCAAAATTATAAATTGATCTGTAGGAAGAACTATATTTCTGTTGATACAAAAGATTGAAACCATATTTTTTTTTCTATCAGTATGTCTAAGAAACTCCTATACAGTCTTTCTTTTTCTAAAATTCAAAGCACAGTAATAACATCAGTGTGTAAGTCCCTTTGTTTATGTCTGTCTAGATGCCTAGAACTAGTTTTCAATGATCTTTAACACACTAACTCATGTAGAAAGGAAAGGAACACAAAGTTAACTCTTAGTGAACATGTACCTAACACTGTGCTATCTAATACCAAATATATTGTTTCATTCTTTAAAATCCCTATAGGAACAGTATCTGCAGCCTCCATTTTGTTTTTACATTTTTATCATCTTGTTAAAATTCTCATACAAGACAGTGGGCTTCATTATGCATTTGCATACATTTTTTCATACTTTCTCCCTCTGGTCCCCTTCTCCCATAGACCCCCATTCTGCTCTCTTGTTCCGTGCATTTCATTACATTGCCATTTTTACTCCTCCTACCCCTCCTATAAATCTCCTTATTCCTTGTAATGACCCCTTTAGTTTTATGAACTACACACACATACATGGAAATTAAAATCTAGGCTTTTCGTATGAGAGCAAATATGATATTTGTCTGAGTCTTGTTTATTTTGATTGACATATGATTTCCAGTTCTATTTGCTTCCCTGAAAATTCCATTATTTCATTTTTATTTACAATTCCATAAAATGTGTGTGTGTGTGTGTGTGTGTGTGTGTGTGTGTGTGTATTTATATATGCCCATTTTCTTTCTAAAGTCATTTGTTGGTGGACATCTAGGTAGGCCTCTTCTCCTGGCTACCCTGTACAGCAGAACAGTAATGATGAGTATGCCTGGATATGAGAATAGATGTATGGACTCCTTTAGACTTGTGCTTGAGATTGTATCTGGGTCATATGTTAGTTCTATTGTTAGATTTTAAACAAAATTGTCATTTTTAATTGTTTTTAAATTGGCATGCAATGTAAGCAGTTCTGTTATGGCATTTGTGTGTATGTTCATGTGTAGACATGTATATGATTGTTCATATGTGTGAGTATTTACGTGTGCAAGTTTAAGTGAGTCATCAAATGCTTATGGAAGTCGTAGGACAGCCTTCACTGTCAGTCTTCACGTTTTGTCTTGTGTGTGGCAGGGTCTCTCGTGCACCACTGTTTCTGCTGAAGTAGCACCAACTTTGTGTGAGTTTTGGAAGTCTGAGCTGCATTCGTGATGGGAGGATGGCAAGAGCATTTCTACAGAGCCATCTCCTCAGGCCTTTGTGTTTTTCTTCTTTTTTTGGTGGGGGGAACCTTCATAGCAACTGCCCACAGTAGGTATACCTCTCTATTTTCCTATTGGTGGTGTATAAATGTTCCTCTTTCTGTACATCCTCATTAGTGTTTCTTGTCATTTGTTTAATTTTATTTGACATTGACTTGTAGTTTCAGTTTAATACAATTTTGTAAGAGATCATAACTATTCTGATAATTTGATATTTAGTAAGGCTTAATTTGTGACCTATATGGTTATATATTTTTATTGAAAACTCCATAGGCTGCTGTTGATTTCTAGTAAGTCCACTCAATGTATATTAACTCTGAGATTATTTCTTTTTAGTTCAGATGACCTATTTAAAAATTAAAATGGCATAGTAAAACCATGAACAATTAATGTATCAGAATCTACCTGACCTTTTTTATATCCATTAACTTGTGTTTTGTGGAACTGCACATGTATTTTATAGCAGTTATGACTTCTTGATGAATTGTTGTGTTTCTTAGTATATAATGATCTCCTTTATCTTTTCTGACTATTGACTACTTTATCAGCCATCAGAGAAGCTGCGCCACTTTGCTTTTAGCTTCCACTCATCTAAGGACTTGTTTTCCTTCCTGTGAATTCGAGAGTCTTTCCCAATGTGGCATGTTTCTTAGAAACAACAGATAGATCTGGTTTATTTTAATCTTCTCAGCCAGTCTGCATCTCCTTGTTGGTGAACTGAGATCATTTACATCTAATGTTATTGAGAGTTGTTCATAAATTCCTGTAATTGTGTTTGTAGTTTTTCTAATTTGTTAGATTATAGATCTTCTTACATTTCTTTTGTTAGTAGTAGGTTTTGCTGGTTTGATACGCTGGACATGACGGGTCCTTCCTGTCTCTCTATTTTCAGCTGTTTTAGTCACAAGTTACCATTGCTCTCTCTTATGTTCTTGTGATTAGGTTGTCGTTCTTCCTCTTTTGTGTACAGTATTGCTTTTAGTATCGTCTGCAGTGCTGATTTGGTGGTCATGAACTGCTTAGTTTAATGTCTTGATTTATTTTTTAGCTTTAACAGATATCTTTGCTGGGTATAACACTGTTGGTTGCCTGTTATTCGCTTTCTGGGCTTGAAAGACATAATTATTTATGTTTCTGCCCTTTGTGGTTGCTGACAAGAGATCTGATGTTGTCAAGATGTTTCTGCCTTTTTATGTGATTTGGGATTTTTCTCTTACAACTTTTACTGTTATTTCTTTGTATGTTTGACATCTTAACTATAAAATGTTGTAGAGAGACTCTTCTCTGGTCAAGTCTAGTTGGAGTTCTAAGCATTCCTAGTGTTTGAATGTCCATTGTGGAATATTATTTTAAGTTGCGTTACATTTGATTATGCTGTAAGACATTTGTTTAATGACATAAAGATGTGCTGCATTCTTTTATGTTGCATTTGTTTAACTCTGTGCAGCTGTGTAACTGTGCCTGTCTAAAACGACTGATTGGTTTAATAAAGAGCTGAACAGCCAATAGTTGGGCAGAGAAAGGATGGGCAGAGCTGGCAGGCAGGGAGAATAAATAGGAGGAGAAAAAGAGGGATCAGGAAACAAGAGAAATCAAGGAGCAAGAAAAGAAGGGGTCAGTCATCTAGCCACACAGACAGCAACCAAGTAAGAGTGAAAGTAAGATTATAGAATTAAGAAAAGGAAAAAGCCTAGAAACAAAAGGTAGATGGGATAATTAAATTTAAGGAAAGTTGGTTAGAAATAAGCCAAGCTAAGGCTGGGCATTTGTAAGTAATAATATTTGGGAGCTGAGTGTGGGTTCCCAAAAAGAGTAAAGAGCCAACAAGTAAAAAAAAAGAAAGAAAAGAAAAAAAGACCCAACCAACTACAAATGTCTATTCCTTTACGTTTTGGATATTCTGTCCTATTATTCCATTGAATCAACTCTCTATTCTTTTATTGTTTTTCTCAGCATCTTCTATTTTTGTCCACATCATTACTTTTCTAACCTTGCTTAGGTCCTGAATGAGTTCCTTATTTCATTAATCTTCCAATATACTGTGTGGCCATCAATATGCTTGCAAGTGAGACTCTACATTCTTTCTCTGGCATGTCCAGCTACCTTACTAGTTTTTGTTTCTTGTATTAAAGACTTCTGAGCTTGTGGAAGTGTTGTAATGTCTTATTTTTTTGTAAATATTTTCTTGGTTGTGTTTTGCACATATTATGATGGATGTGTCCTCCAGTTTTTTCTTTTCTCCCCTCTTCCCATTTAAAAGAAACTTATGCAAATATTCATGGTAAATTTTCTCACTTGTGTTTGTGTTCCCCATCACTACCCAGGGGCAAAGCCCATCACAGTAATAAATACGGTGATCTGACAGCTGTTGAAGTGTTAACTGGAGTAGAAGACTCATGCTCTTTTGAATTTTACCTGTTTTCTTGATATATTTTAGAGACATCGGCACAATGGAAATGATTGGGAAGTGTATCTTCCAAGTCTTTTAGAGGTAAGCATGCTAGTAATCAAGTAACAAAACAAGGATAAAGTAAAGGAGGAAGGGGTAATAAAGAATAAATAGGAAGGAGTTCATCAATAACCCCAGGTGGAGCTGCTAACCTCACTCTGCAAACAATGGAGTGAGTGTGGGCTTCCTCTACGTGTGATTTCCACGTGGAAGTGGACTTTCTGCCAGCATCTCCCGTGTGAGGCATCCCCACCCCTGGCTTGAAGGTTACACAAGTTACGACTTTGCTTCCCAGTCCTTCCTTTCCATAACTAACTGTGATGGCTCTGATGAGAATGGAAGGCCCGCTATGTCCCTTGGTTTGCTGGGTGATTTCTTCCTCGGACAAGAGTACAGCAAGTTTATCAAGACACTTCTGGCTTTTCCTCTGCTTAGCTAGATGGGTTGCTAGACAGGACCCTTCTCCAAGGTGCCTGTGGAAAAATCTCAGATTCCTGCTCCCAAATCGTTTGTCCACTCCCGTCCTAACAGCTGATGGCACTTCCTGATCTGTCCGCTAACAATTTCCTGCCCTCTGTTAGGTTTCTGCAGCCATGTCTCTCCAGCTTCTATGTTCCTGTGGTTCCTTGTCTGAGAGTGGTAAGCACCTTCCTTGTAATCTACTACTACCAACTGTTGGCCACAGTTCACACAGGCAATGATGAAAATGGGAGATCAAACTGGTCAGGCAGTTTAGGGACAGGAACTTTGAGTCTTATCTTTGGCAGTAAATGTCTTTGGTCTGTCCTGACCAGAGGACAGACATTTCAGAAGGTGGCTCTGGTTTATTCTGTTTTTATACAATCTAAATGAGCCCCACTGCCTGGAAACTATACCAAAGGATAAGAATAAAATAAAAAAGCACCTGGATTTGTATGCACCCCACGTGACCCAGCCCAGTTTCTGCAGTGAGTCCTATAAAAGGTCCCTAGAATAGCATCTCAATGGTATCCCCACTTTCTGGGACCTTCTCCTGTTTTGTAGGAGCTTTGGCTTCATTCTTTCTCTTATACCCACAACTGGAATCCTATGACAAACTACTTTCTGAAGTCACCTTCCCGGGATGCAGGATGTAGAAGCCACTTGCTTAGGATGACTCTGATGGCCTTTACTTTACCAAGCCTCTTACCTCTCACAGCTGTGCGCACCTGAGGACTCTCCCTCTCCCTCTTTCTCCAGCAGCATGCATGATGCTTCTGAGTGCTGTTCACTGGCTGTTCCTCGTGCTTCTTGATGGAGATTTCACCTCAGTTTATTTCCTTACCCTTCAGCTCTTTCTTGTGTGGGAATAAAGTCTGTTTTTATCCTGGTTATTCCCTTTCATCCAGTAGCTTTTTTCTAATAGGACATTTTATTTGGGACTTGTGGTTCATTGTGCAGATGAGGAGCATTGTGTATGGCTCAGCTAGACTACTGGTCTAAACCACAGTGTTAAAATGAGCTTTTGAGCAAGATGGCATGCAAAGTCTGCTTTTCCCCTTCAGAATTATGCTGAGTTAGGTTGGAAATGGAATGAAGATAATATTTACTTTATTTTCTTTGACTTTGGCCATTAGAATACCTTTGAAGATACCTTTTCTTTTTGATATAATTAGTTATTGCTAATACCTTCAAGATACAGTAGGAATGATCTCTGTTGTTGTCTTTGACAAAATTCATACTGATAATTCCAGAGTTGAAGATAGCCTGTCAGATAACAAAACTTTTTCCCCACTTAACATTAAATTCATTAATAACAATACTACCAAATTACTTCTGCCTAAAACCTCATAAAAACAAGAACTAATCAAAGCAAACACACTTAGCAGCTAATGATGATGTTAATTTAGCAGTAAATGCCTCAAAGGCTAGTAATTAGAGAACAGTTATGTGCTTTTTGTTTTGCAAAATAAATGAGTGCTGCACATTTTGCCCCAATCTTCTCTATTTATTTTTCTAAAATACTATTCCCTGAGTAAAATTGTAAAGTAGATCTAATGGCTGGATAACTTAAATAACCATATTGCAATCAATTTATTTAAAATAATGTCTCATGAAGATGTTTGAAACAATAAAACTGGCCACAAATGTCCCATAAAACACCACAAAGAGCAGAGGAAGTAAACTGCTCACAGCCCTTGACTGCATAGAGCCACTCGGTGTAGATTTAATGAAAGGTTATTTGTTCAGCCATAGGGATCTGAGTCATACATCCTGTCAGCATTATGGCTGGAAACAACAGGGGTTAACCTACAAGTGCACATTTTCCCCAAACAGAGATGATCATTGGTACTTTCTCTTTATCATTTAAGTCAGTAGCTTTAAAATGGTAAACCAGTGATGTAAGCTGTCTTCTCAGGTTTACATGTGAGTGGCATATGCAAACCTATACCATGTCAGTGGCTTAAGTTGTCCCCTCAGGTTTACATGTGAGAGTTCTACAGCTTTTAACAGAACTGTGCTTGGGAGTTTGTCTTCCTAGATGAGAAATCTGAAAATAGAATCACACATTTTGCCGACAGCCATGAACAATGACAAAACTAGTTTTCAAGTGAGTGACCATGCAAAGAAAGAGGGACAGCTGTATTTTGAAGCCCAGAATAAGACAAATAAAAGCAACCTTACTAGGGCTGAGAGTGCACTGACAGCTGAGAAATGAGGGGCTAAATTTGGAATATGAAACTCTAGTAGCTCATATTTCTTTCCAACTCCCCATGAAAATGGTTACACTGACTTGGTCTTTGTTTGTGTTTTGCTTGTAATATGAATAATAGTCACAAATAAAGGAAGCAAAATTCTTGCCATGGTATGAGTGTGCAATGGGCCCCCGAGGTTCATGTGTTTGAACACTAAGTTCCCAGCTGGGGCCGCTGTTTTGGAAGACTGGGAACTTTTGGTGGGGTGGATCCTTGCTGGATGGAGGAGGTGGGTTGCTGGGGTTGGGGATGGGCCTTGACACCCTGACACTATTTCCTTTCGGTTTCTGCTTCCTGACTAAGGATGTAAATAGATTAGCTGTCTCACATTCCCGGTACCAAGCCTTCCCCAGTATGGACAGCACCACTTGTTAAACCATGAGCAGAAATAAACCCTTCTTCCTTAAATTGTTTCTTGTCAGGTGTGTGTGTGTGTGTGTGTGTGTGTGTGTGTGCCTGTGTGCATGTGTGTGTGCCAGTTACAATCCTTGGAGAAAAATAACCAGCATGTGTGTGTGCCTGTGCAAGTGTGTGCTTGCACATGTGTGTGTGCTTGTGCATGTGTGTGTGAGCACACGCGTGCATGAGTGTATATTTGTGTGTGTGTGTGTGTGCCAGCTACAATCCTTAGAGAAAAATGACCTGCATTGATGCTTTAATGATTTTTCAATGCAAAAGTGATTGAAGCACATAGATATTACCCAAGAAAGAGGACTGCCTTCACCTCATGGGGGAGGGAATGGAGCCCATTTGTACAAACACCCTCTTCTTGTTTTCCTCTTTCCCTTATTTCACCTCCTGAATTTCCATCTCCTGGCGTCTCCTGACATGCTCATCTATTGGTGGAATTATTTAGGCCACTCCACGTAGTTAAAAGGAGATTTATTTAATGGCGTAACTTACAAATTAAGGGATAGGTAGGTCGCGGGGTCTGGGGAAGGTGTATCACAGTCCAGCGGTGTTCTCTGGAGCTCTCCTCTGTCTACCTCCACCATCCAGCGTCCTGGAACCAAGAGAGCGTTCGCCGATCCGGATCTCGGGTCCCCAGGCACCTCCCTTGGCCCCGCCTTGTAGGCGTGACAGTTGCCGAAGTCTCAATGGGGGTTGGAACTTCCAGAACAAAGCTGGAATGGCTACCCACTACATCTCCCCCTTTTTGTCTAAATAAGAAGGTTCTAACCTAATACAAGACTATATACAAAGGAATGGTTATCAAATATTGTCCAGGAATAATGAGGGATAATGACCTAGATAAGATGGAACTACAACCAATGCAAACAATATCAAGCAAGAAACACATATTAAAATCCAGAGAAGTATAGAGCATAGATAAATGGCATGTTACAAAGATCATTCCAAAAGGTGTCCTACCCTAAAGAACCTGAATCTAATACTTAATATGTTCTATCTACTAAGTTGTAACTATAACTGCTAGTCTTCAATCCCATCAAAGACCTGAGAAGGAATATAATGGTACCTGAGAAATGGTAGATGGATGCAAGCAACTTTCGGGAATCTTGCGAGAGTAGACCGAGACAGCTGGCAGCCTGGACAATCACCTAATGTTTCTCAGCATTGTTGGTGCATTCAAATTGGCTACAGGCCTAAAGTATCTGACAGACCATTTTCAGAAGCAGGAATTCTGAAAGACCATCTTACCCTGTCTTGGCAGAGTACAGTGGTCGCTTTCCTTGTGTCCCGCTTGTCCAGAAAGGATAGCATTGCATTTGTACTGTCAGCTGTCGAGGCAAGGGCAGTTCTTTGCCCAGTAGGCCATTTTGTGCCAAGAAGACAAACTTCCAAATGGAAATGTCTAGAAGCCCAACATTCTCTCGGGATCAAATTGGTGCAGCCAGGAGCAATTGTGTCTCGCATCAACAGAATTCTAAGTTATTTAAATGCCATATTCTCTAGGTCTATGAAGTGTTTGAAGATTACCTGTCCATCTGACCTATGTATCTGTAAATCTGTATAACCTGACTAACGTAACTATAGAGATGACAAGCATAGGTGACTATAAATCTACAAGTCTTATCTACTGAAATAACCTAAGGACTAAGGCTTCACGTAAACAAGGTAGACAGTCTATAAGCAAGTGTATGGTAAAGAACGATGACTTCAAAGTTGTGACAATACACAAGATGTTATAACAGAGGTAGGAGTGTATAGTGTGATATACAATATGACAATAATCTTAAATATATATCAATATTTATAACAGAGGTAGGAGTATGTAGTGGGATATGCAATATGACAATAATCTTAAATATATATCAATATACCGAATATCCTAAACAGAAGTAGAACATACATAAAGTATGACAGATATAAATTTACATTTGTATCAATATACAAACATTTCAAATAAGAGTAGAAATATATGTACATTATACCAAGTATAGTTCTGTATTTGTATCAATATACAAATTATCTTAAACAGGAATATAAAAATAGTTTACATTTGTATCAACATATAAGAATCCATAACAGTGTAAATTACAGTGCAAATTATTTAAGGCTGCTATTTTACTAAATTTGTTTACTAGTATACACAATAATCTACCATAATGTCTTATACGTATCCATTCCATTTCTTCTTTTCCTTTTTTTTTTTTTTTTTTTTTTTTTGGGAGTACTGAGTTTAATATTTCCTTCCACCCCCAACCCTGTAACCATCATCCATAACCCTGAGAATTATGAAACCTAAGGGAGAAGGGGCGTCGTTTTCTTAGGATTGCTTCCTGCTGTTTAGGGGGTGATGTTATCTCTGTTGGGTACTGTGAGAAAGCGCAGATAGTTAAATTTCAGTTAGACTAACTGTAGGTTCTGCAGCAAGTCTTAGAGTAATGGGTAAGATTGTCTGAAATTCTGGTAAGAAGTGTAGTATGATGATGATTACCATGGCATCATTCTGGATTGGGTAGAGTTGTTGTTGGGGCCCCATCTTCCTTCTGGAGACTTCTGAGATTGCTATTAGAAAAACTTATTTGTTCCGCTCACGTGGGGCAAATCCCAAAAGCCTGGGTGGCTCCTGCCCTCAGCCTCCTGCCCGGCTAGCTCAGTCGGTAGAGCATGAGACTCTTAATCTCAGGGTCGTGGGTTCGAGCCCCACGTTGGGCGCCAGATATTGGTGGAATTATTTAGGCCACTCCACGTAGTTAAAAGGAGATTTATTTAATGGCGTAACTTACAAATTAAGGGATAGGTAGGTCGCGGGGTCTGGGGAAGGTGTATCACAGTCCAGCGGTGTTCTCTGGAGCTCTCCTCTGTCTACCTCCACCATCCAGCGTCCTGGAACCAAGAGAGCGTTCGCCGATCCGGATCTCGGGTCCCCAGGCGCCTCCCTTGGCCCCGCCTTGTAGGCGTGACAGTTGCCGAAGTCTCAATGGGGGTTGGAACTTCCAGAACAAAGCTGGAATGGCTACCCACTACACTCATCTACTTTATCAATAAATGTACTGGTAAAATAATATCAAGGTTAGATTTTAAAGAAAAACGGGATCATATGACATGTCCTTACTTTTTTTTTAAGTGCTTTGCTCTTCTGTCTTACAGCAATGTCATAATTAATTTGCTGTTCTTTACTGATGGTTTCTATATAATTCTTGGCCACCGTAAGAAATCTGAAAAAAAAAAATCTTAGTGTAGCCTTTCCCAAATTGGTGCTTAATATTTTTAAAATGGATTCTAAAGTGGTAAAATTCTGAGTTGATGTCTAAGCAATTAAAATTCCAGTAGCTATCTGTAACTTTGTAGCTGTTGTTGCTTTTTGT
The DNA here is from genome assembly GCF_949786415.1 of Peromyscus eremicus. Lineage (NCBI taxonomy): Eukaryota > Metazoa > Chordata > Mammalia > Rodentia > Cricetidae > Peromyscus > Peromyscus eremicus. Next base: position 11,029,385 of record NC_081417.1, on the reverse strand, counting down.
ACAATGGTCTCTTAGTGTGAATCCTTGTGACTGGCTGCATAGCACTTCTGAACATCATGTCAGATGCTGGTAAATACTTTGTAACTGTTCATTGTTCTGTTATCCGCCTCCATCTTGTCAATTTGTAAGGACATGATGGCATATGTAAAGTTAACTGTTTATCTGAAGCAAATTAACGTTTTTGTCACATATACTTTTACATTAATATTGTTGACCTGGAAACTTTGTAATTTCTATACATTTAGCATGCTAACACAGACAGTTCTTTTCTTCTTTCTCTTCTGATGACTTACTCAGGAAGGTTACTTATTACTAATTGTCTGTATAGGATGTTAGGTTTTCTGTAAGGAAATATCTTTTTATAATATTTTTGTATAGTTGAGTTTTTAATGTATTCAGAATTATTTTGAACATGATATAGTACATAACTAATTTGCAATTCCTTCAAGAACAAATTTTTGGATATTCAGGTGTTTTTTATTTCCATACCTTTTTCACATGCATGTTTCTTAAAGTTCTGTGATTCATTTATATATTTGATACAGATGATATTTTTACATTGATTTGAGGGGTATATATTATAGTCTAGTAAGTAAGTCTCCTTTGAATTTTTATCTTCATAACATTATCTTCCCTAGGTATTTATTATTGCTGTGAACTTTAATTGTTTTATGAATTTCCAAATGAGTCCCTTGAAATGTTCATGGACCTGCCCTGAACTTATGAATAATAATGGAAATATGACTGTTTTAAATTATTTGAATTTTTCCATATAAAACACATCTTCTTCTATTCAGAATTGCTTATGCTCTTCAAATTATCAACATGATTTTAGTATGTAGATTTTATTTTTTTGTCACCTTGTTCTTACTATATTAGGGTTTGTTGATGTTGCTTGCACTATAATGAGAATAACCCTTCTTTCTTTTCTTGTATGTGGCTGCAGTATAAATGTCTATTAAATTTGGATATTTATTATCTTTTCTTACATTATAAAATTCTTGTGAACATTCTTTTTATACAGATTTTTGAATTTTTAGATTTATTATTATCAAGAAAGTGAAGTCAAACTATACCTTTCATCAAACATTTATGTCATTTATTTTGGGTTTTGGTTTTTTTTTTTTATAAAAGTGCAAAAAAATAAAAATTAGTAGTAGCATGGTAAGAATTATTCATACTTCCTAATTTTAATCAAAATGGTTTTAGTGTATCTTAGTTATGGTTCCTGTTGCTGTGATGAAACATCATGTTCAAAAGCAACTTGGGAAGGAAAGCGATTATTTCACTCAAAGTTCCCTGTAACACAGCTCTGTATAACTAAGGTGAGATAGGTACCTAGAAGCAGGAGCTGATGCAGAGGCTGCAGAGTTCTGTTGCTTACTTACTTGCTCTACATAGCTCCCTCAGTCTGCTTTTTTATAAAGCCTAGGACCACTCATCCACAGACGACTTCCCCCACAATAAGCTGGGCCTTCTCACCCATAAATCACCAATTAAGAAAATGCCCTAAAGGCTTGCCTACAGCTCAATCTAATGGAGGCTTTTTCTAAATTGAGGTTCCCTCCTCTCAGATGACCCTACTTTATATCAAGTTGACATAAAACTAGCCAGCTCAGTATGTTATCACTTTATAGTGATCACAGTATGTTATAAATTTAGCTCTTAATTTGGGATAAGCTTTCTTATTAATTTACATAGTTCTCCTTTCTTTTGATAAAAATTTTAAACACAATGGCTGAGGACCTAATAAATGTACTTATAGCATATTTGATACGATATATTTTTCTCTTTTAATTTTCTCATATAACTGATGATATATTCATATTTCCTGATATCAAACTACCTTTTTTCTTTAAGATAAATCTTGCTTATTTGTAGTGTGTTATTCTACTGATACACTACAATATTCACTTGCTGCTATTTATAATTTCTATTTTATTTATCATTTCTTTATCTACAATTTTATTTCTATTCTAGTAATGCATGACATTGATTTACAGTGTCATATTTGATTTTAATTTGCAGATTGGTTTAATAATAGTCTATAAAAAAGATGTTGAATTTTTCACCAATGAAATTTGTATAATTTCTAAATCATTTGTTAAAGTTAGATAAAAACATCATTGGAATCATTAAATTAGGAAGCCAGTTTCATATAAATTTAAATAATCTTCAAATTTTCACAACGATTATAAATTTACTCAAGTTCTCTACTTGTTCTTACATCATTTTTGATACTTGGATAGCACAGTGTTAGAAATACTGGCAGTTCTTCACGTTTTCATATTTCTTCCAATTAGAAATCTGTATTCACTTCTCATGGTCTCAAGTAGATTTTAATTTATAATCTCTTCATTTTTTCTCAATTTTTTGTTATCAATATTACAAGGATCTAATCTATTTTATTAGTTTTTTCTCTATTTTTCATAAATATAGTCAATTCAAATCATAGTATTCCCTTATATCCTATTTTTAACACTATTCTATAGATTATTTTTAATGAATTCTGTTTACTGGTTTCTAAATAATGAATGGTTTATAAAAATCCATGTTTTATCTAAAACTGTCATTTTCAAACTATTAAATATATTTCAATCACTTCTATTTTTCAGTTTTATGTTATGACAGGGAAAACACATTTAAGAGTAGTTAAAATCTTTTGCAGTTTTTATTAATTTGAGTACATTTTCTTCTTATAAAAATATGATTGACAGAGAGACGTACATACATTAAGGACTTTGGAGGTAGTATAAGCTTTCAAAGAGGCATCATCATCGACATGACACAATCTAGCTATATGCCAAATAAGAAAGCCATACATGCCCAGCTGGACAGCCCTGCACTCTAGGCCCTAGCCCCCAGGGGCACATCTCATACAGAGACCCAGGAGCAGCCTCCCCACACCCCCAAACATTCTCTGATGAATTAGCAATCACCAGAGCTACATGCCCCACCTGTACCAATTAGAGGAAGAGATGGGTAGATAACAATGTGAAAATACACTCAACAACATAAAGAGAAATATAGTACCACCAGAAACTAGTGATTCTACAGCAGCATGGCCTGAACACCCCAATGTACAAGAAGCAGAAGAAAATGACCTTAAAAATAACTTTATGAAGATGATAGAGGCCCTTAAAGAGAAAATGAAAATTTTCTTTAAAGAAGTAGAGGAAAAGACAAACAAAAAATTGGAAGAAATCAATAAATCCCTTTTAAAAAGCCAAGAAAAAAGAATCAAACAGGTAAAGGAAACAGTTCAAGACTTGAAAATTGAAATAGAGGCAATAAAGAAATGGAAAATCTGGGTAAACAATCAGAAACTACAGATGCAAGCATAACCAGTAGAATGTAAGAGATGGAAGAGAAAATCTCAGGCATTGAAGATACAATACAGGAAATAAATTCGTCAGTCAAAGAAAATGTTAAAGCCAACTAATTCTTAACACAAAATATCCAAGAAATCTGGGACACCATGAACAGGCCAAACCTAAGAATAGTAGAGATAGAAGGAGACTATTTCCAGCTCAAAGACACAGAAAAGACGTGCAACAAAATCATAGAAGAAAACTTTCCCAACAAAAGAAGGACATGCCTATGAAAGTACAAGAAGCTTATAGAGCACCAAATAGACTGGACCAAAAAGAAGTCCCCTCACCATGTAGTAATCAAACTACTCAACATACAGAATAAAGAAAGAATATTAAGAGCTGCAAAGGAAACCTATAAAGTAACCTATAAAGGAAGACCTATCAGAATTACACCCAACTTCTCAATAGAGACTCTGAAAGGCAGAAGGTCCTGGACAGACATTCTGCAGACACTAAGAGACCATGGATATCAGCCCAGACTACTGTAACTACTATACTGTGCAAAGCTTTCAATCATCATAGACAGAGAAAACAAGATATTCTATGACAAAACCAGATTGAACAATACCTATTCACAAATCCAACCTTACAGAAAGTTTGAGAAGGAAAACTATAACCCAAAGAAGCATAGCTGTACCCACAAAAATACAGGCAATAAATAACCTTATACCAACAAATTCCAAAGAAGAGAAACACACACACAATACCACCACCACCACCAAAACCAAAAATAACAGGAATTAACAATCACTGGTCATTAATATCTCTTAATATCAATGGACTCAATTCACCTACAAAAAGACACAGGCTAACAGATTGGATATGAAAATAGGAGCCATCCTTCTGTTGCATACAAGAAACACAAATCAACTTCAAAGACAGATATTACCTCAGAGTAAAGGGTCAGGAAAAGATTTTCCAATCAGATGGTAGTAAGAAACAAGCTGGTATAGCTATCCAAATACCTAACAAATAGACTTCAAATCAATATCAACCAAAAGAGATGGAGAAAGACATTTCATATTCATCATAGGAAAAATCCATCAGGTTGAAGTCTCAATTCTAACATCTATGCCCCAAATATAAGAGCACCCACATTTGTAAAAGGAATGTTACTAAAGCTTAAATTACACATCAAACCCCACACATTAATAGTGGGAGACTTCAACACCCCACTCACACCACTGGGCAGATGTGCCAGGCAGGAACTTAACAGAGAAATAAGGGAACTAACATGTTACGAGTCAAATGAAACTAACAGACATTTATAGAATGTTCCACCAAAATACAAAAGAATATACCTTCGTCTCAGCACCTCATGGAAACTTTAGCTAAAATTTACCATATACTTGGTAACAAAGCAAATCTCAACAGATACCAAAAAAAAAAAAAAAAATTACTGGAATAACATCCTTATCTTATCAGATTATCATGACTTAAAGTTAGAATTCAACAACAACACTAATGGCAGAAAGCCAACAAACTAATGGAAATTGAAAGATGCTCAACTGAATCACCAATGGGTCAAGGAAAAAATAAAGAAATGAAACACTTCCAAGAAGAATTCAAAAAAAATGAATGCACAACATACCAAACTTATGGGACACTATGAAAGCAGTGCTAAAAGGAAAGTTCATAGCACTAAGTGCCTACATAAAGAACATGGAGAAATATCACACTAGTGACTTAGCAGCAAACCCAACAGCTATAGAACAAAAAGAAGCAAACTCACTCAGGAAGAGTAGACAACAGGAAATAATCAAATTGAGGGCTGAAATCAATAAAAAGAAACAAAAAGAACAATACAAAGAATCAATGAAACAAAGAGTTGGTTTTTTAAGAAAATCAACAAGATAGACAAACACTTATCCAAACTAACCAAAAGGCAGAGAGAGAATATCCAAATTAACAAAATCAGAAATGAAAAGAGGGACATAACAACAGACACAGAGGAAATCCAGAGAATCATTATGTCGTACTGTGAAAAACTGTGCTCCACATAATTGAAAAATTTAAAAGAAATGGACATTTTTTGGCATAGATACCATATAGCAAAATTAAATCAAGATAAGATAAACAATTTAAATAGACCTATAACCCTATGGAAATAGAAGCAGTCATCAAAATCTCTCAACCAAAAAAAATCCCAGGGCCAGATGATTTCAGTGCAGAATTCTACCAGAATTTCAAAGAAGAGCTAATACCAATACTGCTCAAACTGTTCCACACAATTGAAACAGAAGGAACATTGCCAAACTCTTTCTATGAGGCCACAGTTACCCTGATACCCAAACCACACAAATATGCAACAAAAAAAGAGAATTACAGACCACTCTCCCGCATGAACATTGATGTAACAATACTTAATAAAATACTGGCAAACCAAATCTAAGAATAAATGAGAAAAATCATCCACCATGGTCAAATAGGCTTCATCCAAGTTATGCAGGGATGGTTTAACATATGAAAATCTGTAATATACCATATAAATAAACTGAAAGAAAAAAAAAACACATGATCATCCCATTAGATGCTGAAAAAGCCTTTGACAAAATTCAAAATCTCTTTATGCTAAAGGGTTTGGAGAGATCAGGAATATAAGGAACATAGCTAAACATAATAAAGGCAATATACAGCAAGCCAACTGCCTACATCAAACTAAATGAAGAGAAACTCAAAGTGATTCCACTAAAATTAGGAACAGGATAAGGCTACCCACTCTCTCTATATCTATTCAATATAGTACTAGAAGTTCTAGCTAGAGCAATAAGACAACAAAAGGAGAACAAAGGGATACAAATTGGAAAGGAAGAAGTCAAACTTTCACTATCTGCAGATGATATGATAGTATACATAAGTGACACCCAAAATTCTACTGGGGAACTCTTACAACTGATAAACTCCTTCAGTAATGTGGCAGGATACAAGATTAACTCAAAAAAATCAGTAGCCCTCTTGCAGGCCACAAGAATATATTATAGATATTCAGCTGTGTATTAAAGCTATACCTGGAAATTTCAAGGCATTTTTCTATAAGGAAGTCATTTATCATGGAATATTTGGTGTTATCCAGCTTTAAAATTCAGCTGCTCCTCATGAATTTCTTGTGCTCCTAATTCCAATAGAACGTGTATGTGTGAACATCCTGCTCAGGCTAGTACTTGGATAAGGTCATGTAGGCAGGGCCTTCTGCTTCTGAGCTCCCTGCTCTCTTTTCAGTATTTGAATTGGGTATCTGCCTTTTGAAAATATTCCCATTTTAACTACATCCAAAGATAATGTCAGCTCCAAACAAAGCATTGAAGGACAAGCAAGGAACAGAATAGCTACCAGACCACCTGCTAGGCACATGAAACCCTAAAACATCCTTTTGGAGGCAACCTGGCTCCTAGATGCATAGCTTTGTTTCTTGTGCAGATGAAGCTCAGCTCATCCCTTGCTTTTAGGCCTAGAGGCTTTCCAGAGAAATTGATTCAGAACAAGGGAGGATTTTGCATATCCAGGTGGTGTGAAAGGTGGAATGGGATACAGAACCACATGGGCAGAGAGAAGAGAGAAAGACAGAGATTCTGTAGGGAGTAGGGCAGATCTCTTATAGAGTTTATCAGGGCCAGAAGCAAGGAACTAAGAATGATAGATGGAGGACAAAGGAACAGAGGACAAAGATGAGACCAAAAGCATAAGGGCTTAGTTATTACCAGAGCTATGAGGGAACAGAAAAAGTAGGTACAAAGAGGAACTGAGACTCAGGACAGAACTGATGCTGTATAGGTAGAATTTCGTCATAAAGGAATAAAATAAATGGACAGAAGAACTTGGTGCATCTAGATTCATTTCCCCATCATTGATAGCATCCCTCCTGGGCCCCTGGGAAGGAAATTAGGAGGCTGGACCTCAAAATTCTTATATAGCCCTCTTACATACAAAGGATAGGTGGGCTGAGAAAGAAATCAGAGAAACATCACCCTTTACAATAGCCACAAACAATAAAAAATATCTTGAGGGAACTCTAATCAAACTAATGAAAGACCTGTATGAAAAGAACTTAAGTCTTTAAAGAAAGAAATTGAAGAAGACATCAGAAAATTGTAAGATCTCCCATGCTCTTGGAAAGGTAGGATCAGCATGGTAAAAAGTCAATCTTACCAAAAGCAAACTACAGATTCAATGCAAACTCCATCAAAATCCCAACAAAATTCTCCACAAGCCTTGAAAGTACAATACTCAACTTCACATGAAAAAAAAACAAAAAACCCAGCCAAAACAATCATGTACTGGCATACCAACATGGGGCTCTCAAATTTCCATAAGGCCTAAAAGAGTTTAAAAAGGGCTTCTAAACATACAATAACAAAGACAAAAACAGCTTTCTACTTCATGTCTCATGCAGGTCGAGATATAGAGACACCAAGGTACAGAGATGCCATGGCATGCAGACTTGAGCTACATCACGGCATGTGGGCTGAAACACAGCATGGCAATTCCCACCATGGCACACAGAGGCATCTCCAACCCTCGTAATATGCTGTGTGGTGGTGGATTTAGCTTTTGCTTATACAAAGAAGAAGAAGAAAAAGAAGAAGAAGAAGAAAAAGAAGAAGAAGAAGAAGAAGAAGAAGAAGAAGAAGAAGAAGAAGAAGAAGAAGAAGAAGAAGAAGAAGAAGAGATTTTTGGGCTACATGCTGCTGCATGGAGGCATGGACCAACTGCTTCCCAGAGTCAGCAGAGAGCATGACATCCACGGGTGGCTATAAACATACCGCCACCATATGGAGAAGCTGAGGTGGGGGGATTCAGCATCCAAGGCTGCCACTTTTTGTACTAGCCACACAGTTTAACAGTTTAAACTCTCTCCTGGACAGAGAAAGATTATAGATTCACAATAAGACAGATTCAGATAAAAGAAAACTCTAAACTGTTTACAATTTGTGTAAAAATGTACATAGGCTTGGAAGAGAAAAGAAAAAAATAGTTATATAAAGAAATAGTTTTAAAGAAATAGTCCTTAAAGGGACAACAAAATAATATAAGAAATAAGCCATGTAAAGATGGAAATCACACAGAGAGTCTGCATTATATTGTCTTTGGGATTTTTAACTGCCGAAAGACATTTGATTGTAAAAGAGAGTTTCTACTCTCATGTAAGTTATTATGTTTTTATAACTCATTTAAATTATAATGTATAATTAAGAAATACAGATTAAAAATTAGTCATCTATGATAATCAAACTTTTAGTCATGTTAAGTTTCTAGATATACATAGATATATCTCAATTAGGTAGGTAATCTTCAAAAACTTCAAAGACCTAGAGAATGGGGTATTTAAAATGTTTTAAAAACTTAGACTTTTGGACAGTGAGACATATCTGCTCCTGGCAGCACCAATTTACTTCAAAGAGAAAGATGGACATCAAAGACATTCCATATGGCATTTATCCTCTTCTTGGCAAAAACAGCCATTTGGACAAGAAACTTTTCTTGCCTGGACTGCTTAACAAAGCGTTGTATGGACTGGACATGAAGGACCCATAGGAAGGTAACCACTGAACTTTGCAAGGTGAGATGGTCCTAAAGGTTCTTGCTTCACAGAAGAAACTGCCAGACATTCTATATAGGACACAGAGAGAAGTGACTGAGAGACTCTAGGCTTATAGGCTGAAGATGGATACCCCAAAGTTGCAGAGGAACTTTGGATGACTGTTCAGGTAGGAAGCTATCTCTGTCATTTCCAGAATTTTGGAAGTTGCTTACAATACATTTCCTGTTTACTTAAGTAATATATTCTTCTGAGGCTTTGATGTAGGTGAAGACTAGATAGTTATAATTATAATTTTCCTTGGTTATGATAAAAAATAAATTAGATATAAAACTTTAAACTGACAAATATAGGATAGATAGAATATTTTCTTTAATTTTGCCAAATATGAATAGACTAAATATTGTAAGTGTAATTCTTGCCTAATTACTGTTCTATCATGTGTAATTTTCCTATGTTAAAGTTAAAACTTTCATTTTTCATTAAATAGAAAAGGGGAAGCGCTGTTGAATGTCATTCTGTATGCTGTGAATGTGTGTTGCTCTGACTGGTTGATAAATAATGATGTTTGACCAATGGTGAGGCAGAATAAGGTTAGGCAGGACATTACAACTAGAGAGAGGAAATAGAAAGGCAGAGCTGAGGAGAAACTGCTAGCTGCCACCAGAAGAAGCAAGATGCAAAGTACCAGTAAGCCACAAGCCATGTGGCAAAGTATAGATATGTAGAAATGGGTTAATTTAAGACATAAGAGCTAGCTAGCAAGAAGCCTGAGCCATTAGGCCATATAGTTTGAAAATAATATGAGCTTCTGTGTGTTTATTTGGGACCAAAAGGCTGTGGGACATGGGTTGGGGAGATTTGTTCCAACTACAGGGCCCAGGCAGGACACATAAAAACTTCCAACTACAATGTAAAAAAAAAAAAAAAAAAAAAAGGAACTTCCAGAGGCATCACTATCCCTCACCTCAAGCTCTACTATAGAGCTACAGTAATAAAAATCAGCTTGGTATTGGCATAAAAGCAGACATGTAGATCAATGAAATCAAATCAAAGACCCTGACATTAATCCAAACACCTATGAACATCTTATTTTTGACAAAGGAGCTAAAATTATACAATGGGAAAAAGAAAGCATTTTCAACAGATGGGGCTGGCATAACTGGATGTTGACACATAGAAAAATGCAAATAGCCGGGCGGTGGTGGCGCACGCCTTTAATCCCAGCACTCGGGAGGCAGAGCCAGGCAGATCTCTGTGAGTTCGAGGCCAGCCTGGGCTACCAAGTGAGTTCCAGGAAAAGGCGCAAAGCTACACAGAGAAACCTTGTCTCGAAAAACCAAAAAAAAAAAAAAAAAAAAAAAAAAATGCAAATAGATCTATATCTATCCCCATGTACAAAACTCAAGTCCAAATGGATCAAAGACCTCAACATAAATCCAACTACACTGAACCTGATATAAGAAAAAGTGGGAAGTAGCCTCAAATGCATTAGCACAGGAGACCACTTCCTAAATATAACAACAGTAGCAAAGACACTGAAAGCAACAATTAATAAATGGAACTTCCTGAAGCAGAAGCTTTTGTAAGGCAAAGGACATGGTCAATTAGACAAAATGACAGCCTACAAAATGGAAAAAGATCTTCACCAACCCCCCACCTGCCAGAGGGCTGATCTCAAAAATATATAAAGAACTCAAGAAAATAGACATCAAGAATACCAAATAATCCAATTTAAAAATGGGATACAGGGCTAAACAGGAAATTTTCAACAGAAGAATCTCAAATGGCCGAAAGACATTTAAGGAATTGCTCAATATCCTTAGTCATCAGGGAAATGCAAATCAAAACAACACTGAGATACCATCTTATACCTGTTAGAATGGCTAAGATCAAAACCGCTGATGACAGCTTATGTTGGAGAAGATTTGGAGTAAGGGGAACACTCATTCACTGCTGGTGGGAGTGCCAACTTACACAACCACTCTGGAAATCAGTATGGTGGTTTATCAGAAAATTGGGAATCAACCTACTTCAAGACCCAGCAGTATCACTCTTGGGCATATAACCAAAAGATGCTCAATCATACCGCAAGGTCACTTGCTTAACCATGTTATAAAAGCATTATTCATAATAGCCAGAACCTGGAAACAACCTAGATGCCTCTCAACCGAAGAATGGATAAGGAAAATGTGGTGCATTTACACCATGGACTATTACTCAGAGCTATAAAACAATGACATCATGAAATTAGTAGGCAAATAGATGTAACCAGAATCATCCTGAGTGAGGTGAGGTAACCCAAACCCAGAAAGACAAACAATTTGTGTACTCACTTTTAAATGGATACTAGACACAAAGCAAAGGATAACCAGGCTACAATCCACAACCCCAGAAAAACTAGGTGAAAAGGAGGACCCTAAGAGGGACACACATAGAGGGCCCCAGGAAGGGAAAATAGTTGAGATCTCCTGGCTAAACTGGGAGTGGGGTAAAAAGGAAGGAATGAGGGATGGTAACAGGAAGGACTGAGATGGCCTAGTAGATGGAGTGACTGAGAGGGAAAGCAATGAAAGAGGGAATCTTTAGGGGGTTAGGGAGAAACCTAGTGCTAGGGAAATCCCTAGGAATTACAAGAATGATACTAGCTAAGTCTTTAGGGGGTTAGGGAGAAACCTAGTGCTAGGGAAATCCCTAGGAATTACAAGAATGATACCAGCTAAGTCTCCTATCAATAATGGAGAGGGTGCCTGAACTTACCTTCTCCTTTAACTAGATTAGTGCCCACCCAATTGTCATCATAGAACCTATATCCTGTAACTGATGGAAGCAGATGCATTGATCCACAACCAAGCACTGGGCTGAGCTCCTAGGCTTCAGTTGAAGAGAGGGAGGAAGGAATCACAGGAGAAAGTGAGGTCAAGATCATGATGGGGGAAACCACAGAGACAGCTGACCCAAGTTGGTGGGAGCTCATGGACTTTAGCCTGCCAGCTGGGGAACATGCATGGGACCAAACTAGGCCCTCTGAACATGAGTGGCCATTATGTTGCTAGATCTGTTTGGAGAGCCCTTGGAAGTGGGACCAAGACTTATCCCAGGTGCAAGAAATGGCTTTTTCAAACACATTTCCTAGGGTAGGATACCTTGATTTGCCCTGACACACCAGGGAGGGACTTGGTCTTGCCTCTACTTAGTATGCCAGACTTTGTTGACTCCCCAAGGGAGGTCTTATCTTCTTTGAGGAATGGATTGGAGCATGGTATGGAGGGAGTGGGAGAAGGGGAGGGAGGGGGAACTGGGATTGGTATGTAAAGTGAAAAAAACTTTCTAAAAAATAAATAAATGGATAATATCTATTTTCAAAAATAAAAACAGATGTTTAACCTTTCTTTGGCATTTGAAAAAGAAACTAATGTATTTTCAAAATAAAACTAGCGAATAAAAACAACAACCAAAAAAAAGCCATGTATCAGTTTGATACTTCACCATTTCTTAATATTTGGTTTTGAGTATTAGAAAACATCATAAGTAAGACATCTCAATCCCAGGCACTACTGTGAAGTCTATGCATATTTAATCTTATTACTTTTGCTCCATCAACAAGGATTCAAATATCCAGGGTTCAATTCCCAAATGTAAGTAGTCCTATTGTTTGAGGCAAAACACTGAAAGTGAAATTTGTTTGTTTGTTTGTTTTTCAAGACAGGGTTTCTCTGTGTGGTTTTGGTGCCTGTCCTAGATCTCAATTTGTAGACCAAGCTGGCCTCGAACTCATAGAGATAAACCTGCTCTGCCTACCGAGTGCTGGGATTAAAGGTGTGTGTCACCACTGCCCAGCTCTGAAGGTAAAATTTTTGAAGGTTTCTTCATCATACTCAAGAGAGAAATACATCAAGCAAAGAATGTCATAAAGGGTTTTAACCAAGGGATGTCATAAACAGATCTGTAAAAGACTACACTAGTGTCTAAGAGATCACAGATTCATGGCAAAGAGTAGAGTTGTAGGAGGAGTCTCTGGACAAAGATGAAAGCCACAACTATATATATATGGTTTTTCGAGACAGGGTTTCTCTGTGTAGTTTTGGTGCCTGTCCTGAATCTCACTCTGTAGACCAGGATGGCTCCAAACTCACAGGGATCTGCCTGGCTCTGCAACCTGAGTGCTGCAATTAAAGGCGTGCGCCACCACTGCCCGACTATAGATAAAATTTGGTGGCAAACAAAATCAAAGGAAAACACACACACACACACACACACACACACACAGAGAGAGAGAGAGAGAGAGAGAGAGAGAGAGAGAGAGAGAGAGAGAGAGAACCACCACTATCACTACCAGTCCCTAAAACAAAATAACAGAAATCAATAATCATTAGTCATTGATATCTTTTAATATCAGTGGTCTCAATTTGTCATTAAAAAGACAGACTTGAATGTATGTGGAAACAGAATCCTTCCTTTTTCTGTATCTAAGAAATACACCTCAACATCAAGGACAGACATCACCTCAGGGCAAAAGGATGGAAAGAGATATTCCAAGCAAACAGACCTAAGAAACAAGCTGATGTAGCCATTTTAATAACTTCTCAGAAAAGATAGGGAAAGACACTACATACTTGTTAAAGAAAAAATCTGCCGGGCGGTGGTGGCGCAAGCCTTTAATCCCAGCACTCGGGAGGCAGAGCCAGGCGGATCTCTGTGAGTTCGAGGCCAGCCTGGGCTACCAAGTGAGTTCCAGGAAAGGCGCAAAGCTACACAGAGAAACCCTGTCTCGAAAAACCAAAAAAAAAAAAAAAATCTACCAAGAGGACATTGCAATTCTTAATATCTTTAACTTTTATGCCTCAAGCACAAGGGAACCCACATTTGTAAAAGAAACACTATTACAGCTGAAGTCACATATTGACCCTCACACACTGATAGTGGGAAATTTTATTACCCAATTCTTACCAATAAATAGGTCATCTAGACAAAAACGAAATAGAGAAATGATAGAGCTAACAGACATTATAAACCAAATTAACTTAACAGATATTTACAGAACATTTCACCAAAACACAAAGGAATATACTTTCTTCTCTGCACCTCATAGAATTTTGTCCCAAATTGAGCACATGATAAGACAGAAAGCAAGTCTCAACAGATACAAGAAAGCTGAAAAACTGCTCGCATCCCATCAAACTACCTACCAGAGGTTAAAGCTCAATGTCATCAACAACAGAATCTCATGGAAACTGAACAAGGCTCCACTGAATGAAAAAAATGATAAAGACAGAAACAAGGAAAGAAACTAAAGATGTTTTAGAACTAAAAGAAAATGAATTCACATCTTACCCAAACTTATGGGACACAGTGAAAGCAGTTCTAATAGGCAAGGTCAAAGCACTAAGCACCTACATAAAACAACTGGCAAGACCCCATACTAGCAACTTAATAACACATCTCAAAGATCTAGAACACAAAGGAGAAATCACAGCCAAAAGGCTTAAACAGCGAGAACTACTCAATCTCAAGGCTGAAATCAATGAAACAGAAACAAAGAGCAATGCAAAGAAATAACAAAATGGTTCCTAGAGAAAAACCAACAAGATGAATAAACCCTTATCCAAATGAACTAGAAGACACAGAGAGAATAACCAAATTAACAAAATTAGAAATGAAAGTAGAATGTCAAAACAAACACTGGGGAAATCCTGAGAATAATAATGTCATAATTTAAAAGCCTATACTCCATCTAACTGGAAAATTGAAAGAAATGGATAATTTTCTTGATAGGTACCATTTATCAAAGTTAAATCAAGATCCGGTACTTGATTTAAAAAAAAAAAAAAAAAACAACCAAATAACCCTAAAAATTGGGGCACAGATGTAAACAGAGAATTTTCCATAGAGGAAACTCAAATGACTGAGAAAGAAAGAAATATTCAACAACTTTAGCCATTAAGGGAAATACAAAGCATAACTACATTGAGATTTTATCTTAAACATGTCAGAATGGCTAAGATCAGTAAAACAAGCGAGAGTTCATACTGGTGAGAATGTGAAGCAAGGAGAACACTCCTCCATTGATAGTGGGAGTGCAAACTTGTACAGCTCCATCGGTTATCATTTATTTAATGGCTAATATGCAGATATAATTGAATACATATCATATTTATATTTCTGTGTCTGTGTTGCCTTACTCAGAATAATCCTTTCTAGTTCTATCCATTTACCTACAAATTTCCATTACATGGAAATTAGTATAATGGTTTCTTGGAAAATTGGGAATTGATCTACCTCAAAATTCAGCTATATCACTGTTGTGCATATACCCAAAGGACACTTCATCCTACCACAGGAACACTTGCTCAATCATATTCATTCCTCCTGTATTCACAAAAGCTAGAAATTTGAATAGACCTAGATGTCTTTCAACAGATAAATGGATAAAGTATGGTATATTTATAAATGGAGTATTATTCAGCTGTTAGAAATGACATCATGAAATTTATAGGCAAATGGATGGAACATTTACACAATGGTGTAAATGATATCATGAAAGTTGTAGATAAATGGATGGAACTGGAGAAGATCAGACTGAGTGAGATAACACAGACTCAGAAAGATACATATGATTTATATTTACTTATCTCTGGATATTATCATCAAATAAATGATAGCCAAACTATAATCTGTAGACCCAGAGAAATTTGGTACAGAGTAAGGGACTTGGGGCAGGGGGCACATGGATCTCACTAACTGGGGAAATAGAATAGATTTTATGGGTGGATTGCAGCCAGGGTGGGTGGGAAGACAACAGGAGGGTCAGGTTTGAAGGGGCAGGCAAAGAGGGGATTATGGGAGGGAATGAGGAAACAATAGTTGGAATTGAAGGGCATTTGGAGGGCATTATGGAAACCTAGTGTAGTAGAAACTTCCTAAAACATATGAAATTGATTT
Organism: Peromyscus eremicus; assembly: GCF_949786415.1. Lineage (NCBI taxonomy): Eukaryota > Metazoa > Chordata > Mammalia > Rodentia > Cricetidae > Peromyscus > Peromyscus eremicus. The sequence continues at coordinate 11,013,533 of NC_081417.1, read as the reverse complement.
TAATGAAGTCTCCAAATATTGAGGGAGACAAAAATTCTACTGGCCATATATTGTCACCAAACATGCTTCCAGTACCAAGACACGGTTTTGGTCCATTGAGTTTTAGGCTAAAAAAATCACTAAATGACCCAGGCTGTTGCCAAACAATAGTATCTCTCAGCAAACTGAGAACAAGACCCCACTGCTGAAGACAACACCATACAACTCATTGAACATGAAGAGGTCAAGCTGGTGCCTATAAGGAACCTTCAACCCCTGTATTCTAGTGCCTTTGGTATGGGAAGTTACTCTGCAGGCTACCAAAAAAGAAATGTAAACACCAACCTAGCCACAAAACTTTTGATCTACAATGTTCTCCTGCCTGCTCCATGAGACAAAACCCATAACTGACACTGCTGATAGCCCAGAGACCTTGGGTAAAACCAAATACTGGTCCAAAGAAAACAAACAAAACAAAACAAAGTAACAATAAAATTACTCCTAATGATATTCTGCTATACTCATCATCAGTGCCTTATTCAGCCATCATCAGAGAAGCTTCTTCCTGCAGAAGATTAGGAAAAAAATATAAAGACCCACAGTCAGACATTATGCAGAAAGAGAAACCTTGGAAGACACAAGATGTTTCCATCAAATCCCTCCCCTCAGAGCTCAGACAACCCCTCAGAAGAGGAGGAACCGGGAGAACAAAGACTTCTAAACTCACATGAACTCACAGAGACTGAAGCAGCAATCACAGAGCCTACAAGAGTCTACCCCAGATCCTCTGCATATGTACTATAGCTTTCAGTTTAGTACTTTTAGAGATTTCCTGATAGTATGAGAGAGTGGGTCTCTGATTCTTATGCCTTCCCTTGGGGCTCCTTTATTTTTCTGTTGGCTTGTCTTGTCTATTTTTGATATGGTGTTTTTTGTTTTATGTTATATTTTATTTTGTCACATTTGGTTGTTTTCACTTAGAAGCCTGTTCTTTTCCGATGAAAGACAGAAAGGGGGTGGCTCTAGAGGGGAGGGAAAGTGGGGAGGAACTGGTGATAGAGATTCACAATACTCCTCCATGGTTGCGAATGCGCAGCAGACCTAGACACTTCTGCCTAGCCATTTCCAGGTCAAAATAGCCATTTCTGAGTCAAAATGTCTTGTGTGACCAGGACCCCATGGCTTTGCATGGTTGTGTAAAGCGCACATCGCAACCATGTGATCTACGTGCACGTGTGGAATAGCCACACGGCCCTGTACGCGCAGGCATGGCCCAGCCTTTATAATCCGGCGCCATATTCCCGGCTCCATCTCTTTATTCACGTGTCTTTCCCACAGGCCTGAGCACATCTGTCTCTCTCTGTCTTATCTTAATAGAACTCTTGTTAGTGGATTCTGTCGTGTTTCATGACATTTCCTCGCAGGGTAAGAGCGGCGCAAATAACTAACAACTGGGAGGAGTAAAAGGAGCGGAAGCTGTATTCAGATCATATTGTATGAAAAAAACTATGTTTAATAAAGGTGGAAAAAGAAATTTGGTGGGTCACAGGGACCTCTGGGATGGATGAAAATGGGTAAAACTGTTTTTCAGAGACTACTTCTAGCATGATATAAAGATGTTAAAGAATTGGAACTGGACCAGAAAATATCAGAAATGTTTTAATGTCTGCGTGGTAAATTAAAGCCTGATACAAGGTGATAGACTATGGATGGATAATGTAATGGTCATTAGAAAAGTTAGATGTGATGCCTAATTTTGGTGTTGAACTTGATTAGATGTACCTAGGAAATTAGTAAAAGTTATTTTTAGTGTGTCTATTAAGGAATTTCCAGTAGATTATCTAACAGTAAGACTTTCCTGTGGAATGTGGGCCCAGAGGAAATAAAAGGGAATGAGACAAAAATCTGCTTGTGTCAATGTTCTCTCTCTCCCTCCCTCCCCCCTCTCTCTTCCTGTTTTAAATTTGTCATGATGTTAACTGTTCTACTATTCCCTCCTTGTTATCATAGACTGAAATATGAGTCAAAATACATGTTTCTACTTTTTAAGCTCTGGCATTTTGCCACACAATGAAAAGTTTCACTGACACAGACAATTGGTACCAGAAAGTAAATTTTCTTAAGACTAATTAACCATGTGGTTCTTAAAGCCATGTAACTGATTTATAAGAGGAGTGAGGGAATAATTGAAGAAGCAGAAGAGAATAGCTTAGAATGCTTCAAATGGGACTTAATTGGCAATGTTGGTGGAAATTCAAAGGACCAGAATGCTGACAGGCGTGTAGACAGTGAAGGCCTGACTCAGGAGGTTTCAGAGGGGAATGAGGACTCTCTTCAGAACTGGATTAAAGATAGTTAATATTACACTGTGGCAAATAATTTGCCCACATTATATCCATATCCAAAGACCATACATAAGGTTTAATTTGAATGTAAGAGATGAATTAATCTGGTAAAGGACATTTAAAGTCAGGATGGCAGCATTTAGGCTGATCAAGTTATATTGCTGCAGGCTTTCATTCAAGTTTACATGAGACTTGTGAACAAAATGTAAAGTAGAAAGATTTGAAAAACTTGCCCATAAAAGAAACATGCATAAAGTTTATATAGGAAAGTTGCATTGGTAAAGAGATTAAGTGGTTTTAAAATGTCAAACACTTAGCTGTTTGGAGAAGATGAAGGAAGCCATGATGGAGTTTAAGCAGTTGGCTAGACTTTACCCATTATATGCTCAAGAGTGCAAAGTCCTTCATAATTGGAAATGTTTTGTTATGTTTGTTTTGTAGGACAGAGTCTCAGTGCCTCCTTCCAAGTTCAGGTCTGGGGCAGTCTTTCTCCATGTTAAGCCATGCCTCTACTCAAAGACCATTCTGTCTATGGTCCACAGTGCCCTAGCTACTCCTTCAGCTGAGGGCAGAACCCAGTGTTATCCTCATGCATGAATAAAGCAGGGAGTAAAAGACAAAGTAAAGATGCAGACCCCAGGAAATTGAGGACTCCAATAATATGGAATGTGTGCCAAAAAAATCCACAGAGCCAGTCCAAGAAAAAGGCCATAGAGGATCCAAATAGCAAATCCATGGAAGTGTGGATATCCAGTCCTGATGCAGCTCACATCCTGAACAGCATATGTCTCACATGCTATATGTATGAAATTGCAACATTTATAGCTTGTCCTTTTATGATTTGATTTTCTTTGGTTTGCTCCTTCTTGGCTATTCTCAGATACATCTCCTTTGGAATAGAAATGTGTAACCTGTTCTATTGGGTCTTGGAAGAGTGTAACTTGGTTTTGATTCTGTAGGGGTTTGCATTTAGGCATTTATTTCAAAGGAGACTGTCAACTTTGACATTCGAACAATGTTAGGACTGTTAAAATTATGGGAACTCTTGGAGATGGACTGAATACATTTTGCATTATGAGATGGGAATGAGCCTATTGGATCTCTAAGGCATGCTATAGTTTAAGAGATGTGTAAGGATGGAAGAGAGTAAAGGGGACTATCTGGGTACAAGTAGGGGAAAGGGGAAAAGGACGGCTCTTTATAGAGGGAGGAGGGAGGAGCATAAAATAACAATAAGGATGTCTATGAAATCTATAGTGAATCACACTATTAAATATTTACCTTAAACCCTAGAAGAGACAAAATTCTGGGTATAAATATACATATATGGTTTTAATGAACTCTTATCATCTCTGCCCCCAAGAGCCAAGGACTGCTTCACAAAAACCCCAATAACGGACATGAAAAGCCCTCTTTTGAGTTGTTGATCAGTGCTGCCCAAGAGATTTCCAAGACATGCAGCATGTGCTTGACCTCCAGAGGTAAAAGGTATGTTCTCTATTGTTGAAGATACCATGAACTTCAGAAACACGGTCAGGCAGCCCCAGACCTGGCTCTTACCTTAAAGTCATCTCCTAAAGATCTAACTTTCATGCTTCCAAAGACATACAAAAAGGAGTAGAGCAACTAACAGTCCTATCCAGCTCTGACACCTTTGGACCACATCAACACTCAACTACTAGCAAGGTACAATAACCTTAAGAGTATAGTAGTGTCTCACATACCTTGATGGTAACCAAAAGCTCTCTAATTAGACTTAAGACCCTCTCAACAAGAAAGAAACCATGACTGGTACTGTCAATCCAGATAACCACTTAGTGATTATTAAGCCATGGCTATTGGAGGAAAACCTACAAGTACCATTTTACTACCCAGCATAATCACTAACAACAATTTAACATCTGAACTTAAACTCACAATAAGTGTAGTGTTTACCCCTTATCAAGGAAACTTGTCTGTGCAACAAATCAAGATAACTTCAGAAAATTATAAGGAATCAAAATGAAGTGTTTTGGATCCCAATCCCAACAGATACATCTAAAAATTTTACAAAACACTCCTTCATCTTAGTGCTGTGGGATAATGCTTTTGTACACTGGTTTAATAAAACACTGATTGGCTAGTAGCAAGGCATGAAGTATAGGCAGAATAAGCAGACAAGGAGAATTCTGGAAAAAGGAAGGCTGAGTCAGGAGACACCAGCCCACTGTCCAGGGAACAACGTGTAATGGCACACAGGTAAAGCCATGGAAAATGTGGTAACATATAGATTAACAGAAATGGGCTGAGTTTAAGTGTAAGAGCTAGTCAGTGGTAAGCCTGAGCTAATGGCTGAGCAGTTTTAATTAATATAAACCTCTGTGTGTTTTCTTGGGTCTAAGTGGCTGTGGACCAGGAAGGACACAGAAAAACTTCTCACTACAAATGGTGCCAAAATATGGGGCAAGAGTTTCCACCTAAAACCTGAGAAAGCTTTAAGAATAAAAAATAAAGATTCTAAAATAGAGCTAAAAACAGCTTCCTAGTTGTCTCTCAGGCCAGCCACAGTTTGCAGGCTTGAGCTGCTCTATGGCAGGTTCATGGCTTGCAAGGCTTGCAGCATGGCAGGAATGAGGTGTCTCTAAGCCTCACATTATGCTGCATAGTGGATTTAGCCTTTGCTAGTACAGACCAAAAAAAAAAAAAGGTTTCTGGGCTACATACTGCTTTAATGGAGGCACAGACACAGTACTTCCGAGAGTTGGTGGTACTCATGGCTCCCAGAGCCAGAGCAGGTGGTAAACGTATCACCACCATGCTGGAAAACTGAGTGGGCAGAGCCAGCAGCCAAAGCTGCCATTTCAGTCCTAGTAATGCTGCAGTTTAAAGCAATAGATTCACAATAAGGCAGATTCAGATGGAATAAGACTTTAAATGGTTTACAGTGTGTATAAAAACGTACCTAGGCTTGTAAGAGAGAGGAAAATGAATATAGACAGTTATATAAAGAAATAGAAAGTCTTCAAAAATAAAGCCTTTAAAGAGAAAACAAAGGAATATAAAAAATAAGCCATGTAAAGATGGATATTACACAAAGAGTCTGGATGATATTGTCTTTGGGATTTTTAGCTGCAGAAAGACATTTGATTGTAAAGGCTGATGAGTTAAACCAATATTTATGTTTTAAAGGCATTGTGACTTCAAAATTTGGATCTAAGGATATGTTGCTTTGGAAAGGAGGCTCTGCTTTTGTTTCCACAGGAAGAAGAGGCTATGGATTTGTTCCATTTTAAGATGGATCAGATTTGATTAAGCCAGACCTCTTGAACCTTAAAAGATGGTACCCTATCAACAATAATTATAGCAAGTCTTTCCAGGACTTGACCATTATCTCGAATTTTCTCAGTATCCCCATAAGACTACCAGCACTCCCATCAGCAGGAAGTAACCTAGAACACAATATCCATATTCCCAAAAAAGGGATTATGGTTTTTTGTCTTTGTTTAGGTTGTTGGTTACAAATTATTATTGGTCATAGTCAATGTCTTTCTAAAAGAAGAAAGGGGGATATGATATGGAAATAAAAGGGTGGGTTGTTGAATCTACTTTTAAAGAGCAACTTGTTTAAAATGTTTTACATTGACATAGATTTTAGTTTATTGATACAAATTTAATTTTATTACACTGTATGTATATTTCTATTCATGTTTAAGGTATTATGTTTGTGTGGCTCTTTGAAATTATAATGGATAATTAAGAAATACAGATTAATAATTAGTCTTCTATGACAATTAAGCTTTTAGTCATGTTAAGTTTTCTAGCTATACATAGATATATCTCAGTTAGGTAGATAATCTTCAAGCATTTGAAAGACCTACAGAATATGACATTTAAAATGTTTTAAAAATTTGGACTTTCCTGGACAATGAGACACGTCTGCTCCTGGGAGCACTGATTTACTTTAAAGGAAAAGATGGGCATCGAAGACACTCCATATGGATTTTATCTTCTTCTTGGCAAAAATAGCCCTTTAGGCAAGAAACTGTTCTTGCTTGATCTGCTTGACAAAATGTCCATACAAACTGGACATGCAGGACCCATAGCAAGGTGATCACTGAACTTTGCAAGGTGAGATGGTCCTTCAGGTTCCTGCTTCACAAACAAAACTGCCAGACATTCTATAGGACATAGAGAAAAAAATGTCTGAGAGACTAGGCTATGGGCTGAAGATGGATGCCCCAAAGTTGCAGAGGAACTTTGGATGACTGTCCAGGCAGCAGGTAGCTGTCTCTGTCATTCTAGATTTTTGAAATTTGCTTAAAATGCACTTCTTATTTACTTAGTTAATCTTATATCATTCTGGGGTCTTTGATGTAGTTTAGACTAGATGGTTATAATTTTCCTTGGTTATGATAAAAGATAAATTAGGTATAAAACTTTAGACTCACAAATATAGGATAGATAATAGAATATTTTCTTTAATTTTGCCAAATAGAAATAGACTAGATATTGTAACTGTAATTCTTGCTTGATAACTGTTTGTTGTATGTAATTTTACTATGTTAAAGTAACAACCTTCCTTTTTAGTTAAACAGAAAAGGGGAAATGCTGCGGGATAATGCTTTTATACACTGGTTTAATAAAACACTGATTGGCCAATTGCAAGGCATGAAGTATAGGCAGAATAAGCAGACAAGGAGAATTCTGGAAAGAGGAAGGCTGAGTCAGGAGACACCAGCCTGCCATCCAGGGAGCAGCATGTAATGGCACACAGATAAAGCCATGGAAAATGTGGTGACATATAGATTAACATAATTGGGCTGAGTTTAAGTGTAAGAGCTAGTCAATGGTAAGCCTGAGCTAATGGCTGAGCAGTTTTAATTAATATAAGCCTCTGTGAGTTTATTTGGGTCTGAGTGGCTGTGGACCGGGAAGGACACAGATAAACTTCTGACTACACCTTAGGTTCAGGGAATGTTGTGAAAAGGGGGCAAAAGATTATACAAGACAGAAGCTAAGGGTGACTGTTCTGAGATTGTGTCTTTTAGTAATTTAAGAAGCTGCATCCATAAGGTCTCACCAAAATGACTTCATAAACATGAGCTGAGCAAGGATGACACCAATGGGCATGACAAAGTGGATGTGGAAAAGCCCATGAGGCTTCAACCTTACACAAAGAACTATAGGCAACTAAAGAATGCTGAGAATGTAAGAAATAGTCTTTCTCAGGGAAGAGCACATCAATTGATTATCCAATATTGAAATGTCAGCTCTAACAACATAGAAAAGTAATGTTATACAAACAGAGCATATTATATTTAGGAATAGATAGATAGATTAGATAGATAGATAGATAGATAGATAGATAGATAGATAGATAGATAGATAAATGTGTATACACACATACACACACAGTATGCATGCAGTAACAATGAAAAAATTGGCCATGAATTTGAAAGATAGCAAGAAGAGTATGCAGGAGGGCTTGGTAGGAGGAAAAGAAAGGGGGAAATACAGTTACAATCTCAAAAAATTTTAAAGCAAAAAAGAAGAAGAAAATGTGTTTAGGTGTCACACTGGCAATTGGAGGACTTGTGATACTTTGATTGACAAGACTGAGTAGAAAGCTGTGTAGGGGAATACTAACACATTTCCTAAGAGTCTTATCTAAGGGGTAATGGTCTCCTTTGATTATGCACAGTTCCATCCCATGTGCTATGGGTCCAGGTGGCGGAAAGTGGAAGCCTCCTATTAAGTATATTCTCTTTGTGCTTTCTAACCATCATTGTATGCACTGCTTTTGCCTCCCATGTGCAGTCCATTGTAATGATCTGAAACAACTGTAACAACGAACCAAAATAAATCTTTCTCTCAGGATTTGTTTCCTTAGATACTCCATCACAGTGATGAAAATTCTGACTAATAACTTTATTGAGTGTTTGGGCACAATGCTGAGTACTGTGAAAACACTCATTTAATGGGCACAGCAGTAAGTAATCCTGCTGCTGATCTCGTATTTTTTTGGTAGAAGCCAAGTACTTTCTCTAAATTCTCAAGTAACTATAGCCTGTTCTGGATTCTCATGCAGGTTGTTAACTCTAATCCTTGGCTTGCAAACATTATATGATGTAACACCTCATAAGAAAATGTCTGACTGGATTTCAATGGTGGAAGCTGATGACAATGCTCCATGGGCTTTTGGGCTGAGAGAAGATGGAAATCAACCCTAGACCTTAAGTCTCAGAATCATAATTCTCCTTCTGATTTTAGGTTGAGCTCCTATTTCTCCCATTGTAGTCATTCTTTTTTCTCCATTGTAATTGCTATGTACAATATATGTCATATTTCTGCTACACCATTGTGATTTAATTCAATCTGGTTGAGTCCTTTTATTAGCTTGGATGATGGAGAGCTTCAGAATTATAATCAGAATCCTCATTCAGCCACTGTATCTAAATAGACTGAGGAAAATGAAAAATGAAAAAAAAAATTCTAGTCCAGAGTTCCTTCTTTGGTCGCTCATTGTCACTGCCTCCCCTAGCCCAACCAATCAGACACTGCTTTAATACTCACAGTAAGCACCAGCTAAGCATGATACTTCTGTGCATCCATGAGAGGCAGTGTTCTTCTGTCTCTTTTTGAGAGGGAATTAGCTTTTGACACCTGGAAAACTCAAAAACCCAATTTTCTAAAACACTGTTCTCCTTCATCATTCAAAGTCCATGGTGTCAACACTATCATAGCCACATCCTGTAGAACATGTAACTTCATCCTCTCATTGGCCTTACTCCATGGTTAAGCACTGAAATGAATAAGGAAGCTCTATGTCACTGAAGCACTTCGTAATATGCACAGCCACATTCCAGCATGCTTTGACATTAAATTTATGGCTAATTCAGATACAATCTGGAACTCATGAGTAGCAGGTTTTTTCTTTTGGGTCACCAACCAGCTCCCAAATCATGACATGGAGACTCCTTATTAGTTATGAATGCTCAGGCTTTTCTTAGCTCTTATTTTAATCTGTTTCTCTTGATCTTCATTTTGTCTTAGAGCTTTTTGCCTTTCTTTTCTTCTGTATATCGTACTTTCACTGCTTTTTGTGTCTGGCTAGCAGCTGTCTGGCTTCTGGCCCTGGGCATGTCTCTCTCTCTGTTGTAGAATATTATTTTAAGATATGTTATTTTTGTTTATGTTTTGGAATGTTTACTTAATGATGCACAGATGTGTTTGATTAAATGAACTTTACCTGTGGTCAGGAGGCTGAGTCAGCAAGTAGCTGATAGGAAATGATAGGGAGGAGCCAGGTGAGAAAGAGTTTATAAGGAGGAGCGAGGAGAAGCACAGGGATTTTTAGAGGACACAGCAAGGAGAGAGGTGAGCTGCTTGCTATTTGGCCTCTGAAGAGCAGAATTCCACCTTAACCTTTGAATCTTGAGTTCTTTAGAGGGAGAGAGGTTTAGTTAAGTTCCCTTTATAGCTTTGTGAGAGTTGGAGCCAGAAGGAACAGATTCCCTTCCGGCTATGGCTCCTGCCGCCTAACCACAGCTGGTAGTGGCAGAGTTGCTGATTCAGACAGCTGTGGCTTAAGAGGAAGTAACCATTAAAAAAAATAGTACATCTCTCTCCCTCGTTCTCTTGTCTCTCTTCTTTCTCTTTTGCTTGGATTTCTCCTTCTACTTATTCTCTCTGCCCACCTGGTCCACCTTTCCTTTTCCTGCCTAGCTATTGGCTGTTCAGCTTTTTATTAAACCAATTAAGTGCCTGAGGCCTGCAAGGTGAAACAAATGTAACATATCTTTACATAATTAAACAAATGCAGCATAAACAAATGTAGCACATCTTCACATAGGTAAAATAATATTCCACAACACCCACGTTTACAAGAGCAGAATCAGAGAAGGATTTTGGAGGTTTCCACTCTCTCATGTAGGACCCCGCAGGCTGTGCACTCTCTATTACTGCCTGACAGGGGAGTTTTGTGTCAGTTCCAGAGACAGTCAGTGGATTTTGAGCCTTGTGGTAAACCACAGCAAGGCTCAGACATGAAACTCCTCACCACTCTCTTGAGAAAATGTCTCGTCCTCTTTGTAATTCCCCTACAACAAATAAAATGTAAATGTGCTTATTTGACATTCAGGTTATTAATCTCTTAATAGAACATTCTGCTTTTGCTGAGATGATCTGTCTAGTGAACTAGAGCAAGGACACAAGTGACTTGAAGAAAACAGAGTAGGGAATTGGCGAAGCATTTAGGTGTGGGCTTGTTCATACTTTCTGCAAGGAGCCCTAGGTCCTGTGGCCTCCTCTAGCTCAGAGGTCACTGTGCTATGGCAATGCTGGTGTCTAATATCCTTATGGCTTATCATATTGTTTGCCTTTATTGTGATTAAGGAGTATCTTTAAAGTACAATTTCAATATGGTCTTTTAAAATATTTTAAGCATGCTGGTCCAAGTATAAAATTTCTTCAAGATATTAAACATTCCTCCATATGTTATAGGAATGGGTTGAAATAATTATGTTGGTCATGACTTACAAGTCCTGTATGGGCAGCTTTGAGCTGATCATAGTAAACTCATTGAGAGGAAAAATGTTTCTTTACTCTCACAACAATGAAAGTTTAGTTTGAATAACAGTGATATTCACTGTTAGAGAAACAATAAATGCAAGGATTTCCAGATACTTGACTAATCATTTGTCCCATCATTATCAAACACATTTGATACAAGTCATCAGACCAAGAACATAGCTTCCATGTACCTTTCAGATTCCTGTAATAATTCCATAATATCCTCCCACACACCAGGAGTCCAGATGTGGTATCCACTGATTTATACAACACATGCTAAAGGAGGCCAAGAGTATCACTGTTTCTTATTGCACTGACATATGTTAGTGTGTCTGAGAGTGGATCCCCTATCACACTGTGTGCAGCTAGAGAGCCATTCACAAAGGCCAGTTACTACTTGTCAACTTGGAGCATATAGTGAACCACAAAGGCTCCCTTCTTGACATACCTCCAAATCGGTACAGATCATGAGGGGAGTTGCTTTAAGGCAGCCTGCCACAAAGCTCACACTGTAAATCAAAGAGGTGCACAGCCTAAGATCTCATGTGAGGAAAAATTACACACTTTGAAAAGGTGTGCTGGATAAAAATCTATCTTATCGTCTGTTTGATAGATCTACCATTATAATTCATAAGTACTGAGGGCAGGAAACAAACAAAAATAGAACTTTACTTTCTCTAATAGTCTTGGGAGTACACCTGTAAAAGTCTGCTGTCATATCACAGGGAAGCCGTGGCTATGTCCTTAAGCCATACATGCCATACAGACTATTTCTAAATGCAAAACTTGCTTGCTCTCACTTTTACCTGAGATATTTTCTTCAAATGATTTTAAAACTAAATTATTTTTAGTTATATATATATATATATATATATATATATATATATATATATATATATATTCAGATCTTCTTAACTTAGTTTGAAATTGTTTGATTCAGAAATTGAGTTCTGGGATTAAAATATATTTAAAAATGTAGGAAGAACTAAAGTTTTGTTAAAATTGCTAAGAATACCTGTTATATAGACAACTGTTAATAATTACATTTCTTCCAACTTGTACACTATAGTAAGTATAGAAACAGTAAAACTTATTTTTTTTTTGTCTAATTCTGATTTTAAACACATACACAGAGTAGATCCACCACCACAGACAATATCAGTGCCATCACTAGAGGACAGCTCACATGCCTTCTCTCTGAATCCAATACTGCTGCCGCTCTTATCCCACCCACCCCTCTGTGTCTTCTGGTTATAGATCCTTGCCACCCCCAGAATGTTATACCAAAGGGGTGGTGCACAGCATTGTTTCACTGATTACAGCACACACATCGACCATGTCTTTACTTGAGTCCATAGCTCATTTCTCTCATTGTGATATTGTATTCAATCATTTTGATGTACTACACTTGAACTATTCACCCGCTAAAGTGAACTTGTATTGGTGTGAGTAATGCTATGACTATTGGCATGTAAGATTAAAAATGAATGCAAATTTTAATTTCTCTGTAGTAATACCTGAATGAAACTACTATATGCTCTTGTAACTATATGTTTGATTTTATAAGAAATTTTCAACTTATTCTTCAGATAATCTCTGTACCATTTTTTTTTTTTACCCTGGCAGTTAGCAATGATGGCCCCTGCTGTAATGTATCCTTGCTGCAATGTATCTCAGCTTCTCGAGGTTTGTTTTTCCTACCCATGGTGCCATGGGAGTAATTGTGCAGTGCTGTGTGTGTGTGTGTGTGTGTGTGTGTGTGTGGTTTTCATTTGCATTTTCCCGAGGAATAATGATGTTGAGCATCTTTTCATATGCTTATCTTCTGGATAGTTTCTTTCATAAAATGTCTGTTTAGAATATTCTTGGCTTTCTAAGCAGATCCTTTGATTTCTTATTGCTGAGATTTGAGAGCTTTTCTTACAATATATCCTGAATGGAAGCTCTTTGTTGAATATTTGACTTACATATAATTTTTCCTACTCCATGAGTGGGCTGTATTTTGTGTTCTCTGTGTGTATATGTGCATGCATGTATGTGTGTGAAACTATGCCTGCTTGTATGTGTGTATGTGTGCATGTACATGCATGTGTGTGTGTGTGTGCGTGTGTGTGTGTGTGTGTGTGTGTGTGTGTGTGTGTGTGTGTGTACTCATGCATGTACCTGTAAAGTCCAGAAACACTTTGGGTGTCTTTGTCTATCACTCTACCTTATTTTTGAGGTGAGTTTCACTCATCAGCTAGTCTGGATGCCTATAGAGCCCAAAGACTTCCTGTCTTGTCCTTCTCAGGGCTGGTGAGACAGGCGTCCACTGCCATGCCCAGTTTGTTGTTGATTCTGAGAATCCAAGCTCAAGCCCTCAGGCTTGCAAAGAAAGCACTCTGACTGGTACTTGGCATTCAGTGTGCATTGGATTCGGTGCTTAGTGTGCCTTTTGACTGAGTGTTTAGTACTGAGTGTATTGTTTGACTTAGTACTTAGCATTTTTAGGTTGGCACTGTAAGTCCTTCCTTAGTGTTTCATTGCATCCCTCCATTTTTATTGTACTGAGTTTTTATTGTACTAAGGAAAGGCCATTTTTATTGGCCTTAGTACACATCTAATTTCTAGTTTTAAGTTTTACCACACAATCATAATCTTGGTGTTGCTTCTGTTTCTTGAGATAACTGATTGAATTATTTTTCTAGAAATATTGTATGACATAATTTTCTTTATTATCCATTCAGATTTTTAATTTTTCTACAATCTTTTTCATTATAATAAGTATTCTATCATTGTAGTCTTTCATACTCAAAGTAGATTGTTGTTTCTATACTTTTTATAATGAGGCAAGACTCAGAGGCCTAATTTCCATAGTGAAAAACTCTATTTGAAACCATAAAGCCTGATGAATCATCACTACTGCAGCCAGGGTGTAGAACATTTCTATAAAACTGAAAATTACTTTGTATTTCTTCACAGTGATCCCCCTTGCTCTCAGGTCCTGGGCAACTACTTCTCTAGAGGCATACCTTCCAACGAGACCTAAGGAACACTAAGCTCGCTGCCTACCCCACTTTTTACTCCCTGGTTGATGGTGTAAGAACCATTGTTTCACCTCCTCTGTGCTCGCTTGCTCTCTCTCTCTCTCTCTCTCTCTCTCTCTCTCTCTCTGTAAAAAACCAACAAAACAGGATAAAACTTCCAGTCCCTAGATCCTACAAATTAAAAGCTAAAATGAACACTTTTCATTATAGTTATAGGAAGCTAACCCAGTAGAATAGCAAGATGTTTTATAAACTGACATATAGAATATATAGCATTTGTTACTGGCTTCTTTCTTTTTGTATAATGCTTTGATGACTAATCCATGTGATTGCACATGTCAAAGTCAACCATTTCTTCCTGAGTAGTGGGTTAGTGCATTTTTCTCATCCATTTACAAACTATAGAACATTTAAACTCTTGTCCAGGTTTTGACTATTTTGAATAAAGATGCTAAAAATATCCATATACCAGTCATTATGTAGACATGTGTTTTCCTTTGTTTTAGCTACATATATTGGAAGAGGATATCTGAATCATGTAGAAAGTGTATACATTAGCTTAATAAGAAATCCTAGGGTTAGGGATTTAGCTCAGTGGTAGAGTGCTTGCCTAGCAAACACAAGGCCCTGGGTTTGATCCTCAGCTCAAAAAAAAAAAAATCCTGCTGTAGCATTTTGCATTCCCACCAATTATATAAGTGACATAACTTTGTGAAGTCTTCAGCACTTTTATCAGCAGTCTTTAATTTTAGCCATTGTAGTGGGGGGAGTAGTGACAACTGTGTCCTCATAAATGACCATCATCAAATATATATTCTATATATGGTCTGGATCCCAGCTAAAACATCAGAATTATATTTAAGGTGGGCCAGTTAATCATCTTTTACTTTCTGAACAATATGTATTAATGAAGATAGAAGATATAGGTTCAGTCCTATGAAAATTAGATCTCTCTGATGTCTCTAGCTTTATGCTCTGCCTTCCTCATCTGGTTTTAAGGTCTCAAATGGTTCCCTGATTTTAAGGTCAGCTAATGAGTCATCTCAATTACAATAGCATGGTCTCCTTTGTCATAAAATGTAAGGAAGCCATAAGAAAACATGGGTCAATGTTGGTGAAATTATTTAGGCCACTCCACGTAGTTAAAAGGAGATTTATTTAATGGCGTAACTTACAAATTAAGGGATAGGTAGGTCGCGGGGTCTGGGGAAGGTGTATCACAGTCCAGCGGTGTTCTCTGGAGCTCTCCTCTGTCTACCTCCACCATCCAGCGTCCTGGAACCAAGCGAGCGTTCGCCGATCCGGATCTCGGGTCCCCAGGCGCCTCCCTTGGCCCCGCCTTGTAGGCGTGACAGTTGCCGAAGTCTCAATGGGGGTTGGAACTTCCAGAACAAAGCTGGAATGGCTACCCACTACATCTCCCCCTTTTTGTCTAAATAAGAAGGTTCTAACCTAATACAAGACTATATACAAAGGAATGGTTATCAAATATTGTCCAGGAATAATGAGGGATAATGACCTAGATAAGATGGAACTACAACCAATGCAAACAATATCAAGCAAGAAACACATATTAAAATCCAGAGAAGTATAGAGCATAGATAAATGGCATGTTACAAAGATCATTCCAAAAGGTGTCCTACCCTAAAGAACCTGAATCTAATACTTAATATGTTCTATCTACTAAGTTGTAACTATAACTGCTAGTCTTCAATCCCATCAAAGACCTGAGAAGGAATATAATGGTACCTGAGAAATGGTAGATGGATGCAAGCAACTTTCGGGAATCTTGCGAGAGTAGCCATTCCAGCTTTGTTCTGGAAGTTCCAACCCCCATTGAGACTTCGGCAACTGTCACGCCTACAAGGCGGGGCCAAGGGAGGCGCCTGGGGACCCGAGATCCGGATCGGCGAACGCTCGCTTGGTTCCAGGACGCTGGATGGTGGAGGTAGACAGAGGAGAGCTCCAGAGAACACCGCTGGACTGTGATACACCTTCCCCAGACCCTGCGACCTACCTATCCCTTAATTTGTAAGTTACGCCATTAAATAAATCTCCTTTTAACTACGTGGAGTGGCCTAAATAATTTCACCAACAAATGGCGTCCAACGTGGTGGCAAGAGTTTCCACCTAAAAACTTAGAAAAAAGATTCTAAAACGGACCTAAAAACAGCTTCCTAATTGTCTCTCTCAAATAAGCGGCAGCTGCCGGTTTGAGCTACTGGCGGGTTCCTCGCGTGCGCTCTCGACCTGCAGTATGGTGGGAATGAGGCCTCTGCAAGTAGCACATTAAACTGTGTGGTGAATTTAGCCTTTGCTAGTACAAAACAAAAAAAGAGGTTTCTGGGCTACACGCTACTTTGGTAAAAGTGTAGACCCACTATTTCTGAGAGTTATGGCTCCCAGAGCTGGCGGAAAGCAGACCGCCGCCATGTTGGGAAGCTGAAGTGGGCGGAGCCAGCAGGCACTGTGCCGTTTCAGGCTTAGAAGGCTGCAGTTTAAAGCAATAGGCTCACGCTAATATAAAAAAATAAGCCACGTAAAGATGGCTACCACACAAAGAATCTGGATTATGTTCTCTTTGATATTCGTAACTGCAGAAAAACATTTGATTGTAAAAGCTGTTGAGTTATGCCAAAATGTATATTTTAAAGGTACCTTGACTTCAAAATTTGGATATAAGGATATGTTGCTTTGGAAAAGAGTCTCTGCTTTTGTTTCCACAGAAAGCCAGAGACTATGGATTTGTTCCAGATTAAGATACATCAGGTTTGACCAGCCAAGACCCCCTGAAAGGTCTCCAATGACACCATGGCCCAGATGACTCAACATCCAGAATGGTTCCAAGGCAACTGGCTCAGACGATACAGCCTCATGGACTACTCCATGATCCTAAAATTTTCTTCGTGTCCCCATAAGATACAGCGCCCCCCTCCAGCAGGAAGTAGTAAGAGAAGCTACGCCCAAATTCCCAAATATACCAGGCTGGCTTTAGAGATGGAATTGGCTCACTCCCCCTCTAAACCCAGACATATTGCTCAAAAAAAAATGGTTAAGAGATTCTTATGTCCCAAATCAGAAGAGCCCTCTGGTGTGGGACAGACAAAAACCAATATTTTTATTTAAATCAGGTTGATTATAAATACAATCTCTTTCTAAAACAAAAAGGGGGATAGTTTAGATATGATAGGATGAAAGGGTAGATTAATGAACCTACTTTTAAAGAGTAACAACTTGTTTAAAATGTTTTACATTGCTATAGATTTTAATTTATTGATACAAATTTAAACTTAATTTTGTTATACTGTATATATATTTCTATTCTTGTTTGAGGTATTATGTTTATGTAACTCATTTAAAATTGTAATGGATAATTAAAAAATAGATTAATAGTAAGTCATCTATGATAATATTTGTAGCCATGTTAGTTAAGTCTTCTAGGTATACATAGTTATATTTCAGATAGATAGGTAGTCTTCAAACACTTCAAAGACCTACAGAATATGGCATTTAAAATGTTTTAAAAATTTAGACTTTCTGGACAGTGAGACATGTCTGCTCCTGACAGCACCGATTTACTTCAGAGAGGAGGATGGGCATCGAAGACACTCCATATGGAGTTTATCTTCACCTTGACAAAAATAGCCATTTGGGCAAGAAACTGTTCTTGCCTGGACTGCTTGATCAACTGGACATGCAGGACCCATACAAAGGTGACCACTGAACTTTGCTTGACAAAATGGTCCTTCAGGTTCCTGCTTTGCAGAGAAATCTGCCAGACATTCTACAGGACACAGAGAAAAGTGAATAAGAGACTCTAGGCCTGTGGGCTGAAGACAGATGCCCCAACTTTACAAGAGAACTTTGAATGACTGTCCAGGCTGCCAGCTGTCTCTGTCTACCCTACAAGACTCCTAAAAGTTGCTTATATCCTTCTCCATTTCTCAGGTAGTAATATATCCTTCTGAGGTCTTTGATGTGGTTAAAGACTAGATACTTACAATTTTCCTTAGTTATAATAAAAGATAAGTTAGATATAAAACCTTAAACTCACAAATATAAGATAGATAGGATCTCTTCTTTAATATTGTATCTGTAATTCTTGCTTGATAATTGTTTTGTTATATGTAATTTTACTATGTTAAAGTTAAAACCTTCCTTTTTAAGAAAAGAAAAGGGGAAGTGCTGTGGGATGGTCTGTATGTCAAATGTGTTGCTGATTGGTCAGTAAATAAATCACTGATTGGCCATTGGCTAGGCAGGAAGTATAGGCGGGACAAGGAAAAGAATTCTGGGAAGTGGAAGGCAGAGAGAGAGACACTGCCAGCCGCCATCAGGACAAGGAAGATGTAAGGTACCAGTAAGCCATGAGCCATGTGGCAAAGTAAAGATTAATAGAAATGGGCTAAATATAAGAGTAAGAGCTAGACAATAACAGGCCTGAGCTAATGGCCAAGCAGTTTAAATAATGTAAGAGTCTGTGTTTATTTTATAAGTGGGCTCTGGAACTGGCGGGACTTGGTGGCGGGAGCTGGAGAGAAATTCTCCAGCCTGAGAGAGATTTGCCCTGACCGTGGGCCAGGCAGAAATTCTCCAGCTACAGGTCAATATAATGGTGCCCAGTTTTACCTATACTACTACCTTTTTGTCAAACCAATAAGTCACAAGTATTTTATTGTATTTGTAAATTTCTTTCATATTCCATTATTCTATGGCTTTATTGCAGCAGTCCAGTTTTATGTTTTCTCAATTACTGTCTTAATAGTAAACCTTGACATAAGGAGCTTTACATTATAATCTGTTCCTGTAGAAAAATTTTAAAACTATTTTAAGCCTGGTAATTTTTTTTGTTGTTATTGTTTTTGTTTTACAGTACATAGGATTGAACTGAGGGCCTTAGAAATTTCAGGCAAGCACTCTATCACATATCAGAACCACCCTGTATATTCTGATACCAAGTTAGAATAACATAAGCTTCTACCAAAAGAAAATTCTCTTGCACATATATTGCCATAGTGATTTCAAAATGCTTTGTTCACTTTTATTATTGTTAATGATATTATTTAAGTTTATTGGCAGCAGGCCATTGTTAATATTTAGAAATAGGATTATTTTGGTATTTTAACGTTGCAGCCTGTGGCCATACAAAGTTCAGTTACTAGTTCTAGCAGCTATTTCATAGATTCCTTAAGGAGGTTGACATAAATACACAGCCATGTGTGAGTAAAGGTGTTCTTATTCTTCTTTCCAGTGCAAACGCCGTTCCTTTCCTTCTGTTCCTCCATTATTGGCTATTATTTCTAATACAACATTGAATGTAATTCCTGAGATCAAACATCGCCATCATTCTCTATTAGTCATAGTACCAGCTACAGAAATTTTAGAAATCCTTTTATCAGAATGAATAACTTCTCTTATAATCTTGGATTTTTTTTCAGAGTTTGCAATTGGAAATAAAAGTTGGATTTTTACTAAATATTTCTCTATCTTGTTATTTTTTAAAGGAATGATTATAGGTCAAATGGGTCTGTCTTAGAAAGGCAAGGTTGTTTTAACTTTAAAAAAAAAAAGAAAAGAAACTTCAGTTTTTCTAAATCACTAGGTTATTAATCCAAAAGAGAAAAATAATGTCATCTCAAAGAATTCAGAAAATAGTTTTTAACAAACATTCACCTTTACTAGTAGGAAAACACTGTAAATTAAGAGATAGAATTGTTTTCAACATGTACAAAAAAGAGTATGTATGAAAACTTGAGTATGCTAATGTTTTGATAGGCGTTTTGCTTCATTGTTCATGAGGGAACTTAGTCTGTAATTGTCTTCCTCTCTAAGATTGTCCCCTTTCTGTGTCAGGGTAATGTAGCTTTGAAATAATGAAATTGTTTGTGCTCCCTTCTTTTATTTCCTGCATGTGTTTATAGAACTGGTATTGTTTCCCCCAATGATTTGGTGGTATTCTTACATGATGCCATCTACATATAAAGGCTTCTCTACTTTCTTTCCTATTTTTTATGGATATCGGGCAGTTCAGATTCTTTTTTGCTTGAATTCCTTCAGTAATTGGTGCATGTCCTGGAATTTCTTCTTTTCTTTAAGCTGACAACTTTGGTGGTTAGGTACCATCACCTCATTTTGCTTTCTATGATAGGGTTCTGAGGCGGTAGATTCTTTAAAATTTGAGGTATTAAAAATTTTAATGTCTGTTCAACGGACCAACTTGTGTTCTTTAAATTTTATCTGTTCATTTTCTGTTTCCTACTTTAATGATTTTTTTCTTTATTTCTTTTTTCTTCTTGTTTTGTATTGACTCCTTTGTAAAAGCCTATTGAATGGAAAGAAACAGCAGCTACTGCCTTGAAAACAACTTACACTTCCAAGGTGAGTAGCCTGTCATGCTACACTGTGCCACACGGTGTTTTAATTACTGCTTTAGCTAAATTGCATTTGTCAGATCAGTTGTGTATTTTGTTTGTGGAGGCAACCATGTTTTTGCTTTACAACAGGAAGTTTCTCTTGACCCTAAATGCTGTTATGGAGAGTGTTATTTTCTATCCAATTGCTTAAGAATTTTCCATGTATCTTTTTGTTACTGAGTTTGCTACTCTTTGGGAGTTTTCACAATATATTTTTGGTAATGGGAGAAAACATTTTATGTAATTTTAATTGGTCTGACACTTGTTTTTCAGTTTAGGCTGACCATTGTCTATGAGGTGGAAGTCCCACGTGTGCATAGGAAGAACTATGTGCTGTGCTCTGTGGTCCATAAACATCAGTAGACCAGGTGGTTGGTGATGCCTGGTTTTCTATGTCCTTACTTGTACTTGATGTTGTTTGTGGTTATTTTTCAATTAGCAAATTCAGCTTGATTAATAAAAATCTTAGCCTCTGGTTATTCCATTATTTTGAAGTATATTTTACGTGAATTGCCAAGGTGGCTCCAATTCATTGATCAAATGCATGTTTAACTTTTTTGAACATTTAATTTTAGTCTACACCTCTCTTTAGTTTTAGCTTGTGTTTCCCATAGGCAGATTATAGCACTATTTATTTCCTATATGTTTTGTTCTACTGAACTCTTTAAAGCATCTGTAGTTTAGCTAACTATTGATATTACTACATTTGAATTATGTCATCAGTGTGCTGCATGATTGCACAATCTGTGCATGCATGGTGTAGCTCTGTAAAGCCCACATGTGCATGTACAGGGAAATCCTTTAAAAGTTGGTCACAGACTCCTCCCCTCTCTTCTGCTCTCTCCTCCTTGCCCTGTGCACCTGTCTTCCACAATCCTGGTCACTTTCTTGTCCCCTCCCCCCAGTAAAGCTCTGATACTGGGTTTTGTTGTGCCTCGTGACTTTTCTTGCACAGTAACAAGTGCTGCATTTAAAAACAACATTCATTCTATCTCTTCTTAGGTTTTTTTTTTTAACTTTAATTCTCACCTTAGTTTATAATAATCAAATATTTTATGATACTATTCATTCTATACTATTGGAGTATTAACTGTACTTTAAAAATATTTAATTTTAATTTTTATTTGTACATATGTGCATATGCTGCATGTTTGTGAATGCCTTTAGAGGCTAGAAAGGGGGTTGATTCCCTGGAGCCAGAGATATAGGCAATTGTAAGCTGTCTGATGTGGGTGCTAGGAACCAAACTCTAGTCCTCTGCAAGAGCAAGGAACTGTCTTAACCATTCACCTACTCCCAGATTCTTCACTTTTGATTTTTAAGAAATAATAACTAAAGTGGCTGCTTTAAAATTTCCAAAATATTAATTCTTCATAGTCTAACTTCTGGTAATATTGCATGATTTTACACATAGTGTTAAAAACAAAAACAAAAATTAAAAACACTTCAAAGTTTTCTTGTCCATTCAGGTTTTTTTTTTTTACATTTATACTTTACAGTTTTAGTTCACTAAAAACCAGAATTATTTTAAGTTCATAGAGAATTAAGCAGAATGTTCAGAGTTTGTGTACATGTCATTACACACTATAAATACACAATATCAGAAACCACTCATTATTGACACATATTTCATGTCCATGTTTTATAGTTATCACAATGTACTATCTTTATTTTGGACTACCAATTATAATTTCTTATTTTGCATTTAAATAAACTAAGAAATATTGGGACTGGAAAAATGGCTTGATGTTTAAAAGCACTTGCTACTCTTGCATAGGACCTTGTTTCCATTCCCAGCACCCACGTGGTGGCTCATACATTTTATGACTCTCTAGTCCTAGGGAAACCAATGTTCACTTATGGAATATCTGGGAACTAGGCACTCATGTGGTACAGAGATATACATGCAGACAAAACACCCAGGGACATAAAATAAATACATAAATGGATAAATAAATAATAAACAAACTAAGAAGGGTTGATGTTTCCTCATAGCTGGTAACATTGTTCTAATAAAAAAAAAAAAAGACAGGATATAATAAGGTATTGAAGACATGGAGAAGGACACTCTGGTGTGGTGATATATTATATCCCCCAATCTATTGTGTATCCTAATAAACTTATCTGGGGTCAGAGGACAGAACAGCCACTAGATAGACATAGAGGCCAGAAAATGGTGGCACACAAGCCTTTAATCCTATCACTTGGGAGACAGAGATCCATCTGGATCTCTGTGAGTCCAAAGCCACAATGGAAACAGCCAGGCATGGTGACTCACACCTTTAATCCCAGGAAATGATGGCAGGAAGCAGAAAGGTATTTAAGGCGTGAGGACCAGGAACTAGAGCTGGTTAAGCTTTTAGGCTTTTGAGCAGCAGTTCAGCTGAGACCCATTCATCCTAGATGGGGACACAGAGGCTTCCAGTTTGAGGATAAAGGATCAGCTGAGGAATTGGCATGGTGATGAAGCTGTGGCTTGTTCTGCTTCTCTGATCTTCCAGTATTCACCCCAATACCTGGCTTCAGGTTTGATTTTATTAATAAGATGCTTTAAGATTCGTGCTACCAAAAAAAAATTATGTTCGATCAATATACAATAGAAATATTTTTAAATATAAAAGTGCTTTGTGTATTTTATATTCATAATTAACAGTATATACTTTCAAAAGATTAATTTTGATGGAGTTCATAAATGTTCAAATGTTTAGCTTTACATAACGGAATAAACTTTGAGTATACAATAGTTTGATGCCCATTGAACAAATTGCTTGATGGGATTTCATCACCCACAGCCCAAAAAACCAATTATCAGAGTTTTGTCCTGTTTTTGTGTTTTCAAGAATGATATGGAGCTGAAGAGACAACTTAGCAGTTACAAGCATGGACTGCTCTTCCAGAGGACTCAAGTTCAATTCTTAGCATCCAGATGTGGTTCAAAACCAACTGTAACTTCAGTTCGAAAGAAACTGATGCCCTCCTCTGACCTCTGCAGGCATGGTGCACATAAGTACACAGACATACAAGCAGGCAAAACATACAGCCCATGAAATAAAAATGAACAAAAATGTGATATGCAACTTTTTATGCCTTATTTTTGTTGTTGTTGTTGAAAAGTAGAAATGTCAATAGTATAACTAGGTAACCAGAAATGAGATTCTCCCCACTCACCCAAATTTGTGGTTCTTGATGGTGGAAGCCTAAAGGGATTGTCAGGAATATTTCTAAGATGCTCTTCCAAGACTCTTTTTCTCATTATGTTTGGTAACTGAATTATCGTTTTCCTTCCCTTGTGAAATAGAGATTTGGCAGGTATACTTTTACTTGAGTGCTTGAAGCTGAAAAACAAAAACAAAACCAAAGTCCTCTTGTTTTTGTGATGTTCAACAGTGACTGCAGAGATTCACAGCTAGTCAGTGCTGAGAATAAAAGATTGGTGGATATATGACTATAAATGAGACATCTGTATCATCCTCTCCTCTCCTACATTCAAAGGCCTCCTAGAACCATGTTTCCTCCAAAATAATGTGTCCTGAGATGATCTGTCCTGACATAGAGGGAAACTCAACTCCTGTAGGGCCACCCATGAGCTACAGGGAAATATAGTTAGTCTAAAGTGTGATTGAAATCTCACATTGAGTTTCATGAAGTCATTGTGGTAACACATTATAGAAACCTCTGTGACTAATGCAAAAATAAATTTGTTTCATTCCCTCACAGTGTTCACTGACATGTAGCACCATCACTAGAGTCTCTGCCTCCATCATTACTCTACTTCCGCCTTTCTGCTCTCATCTTTTCTGCATGTCTCAGTAGCTACCACACTCCTGGATAATGCTGTTATGCCTCCTCATCACAAGGCCCTCAACATAATGGTTTCTTCAAAGTGCAAAGACACTGGCTGAATAAGGACACATTCACAAGTTGCTGGGGCTTCATGTGAATATATATTTTGAAACAATATTAATGAATGAGAAAGATTTCTAATACATTTACCTTACTAATTATGCTATTATTTTCTTTTATCTCTATAGTTTGTTCACTTGGGGTATCAGGACAATAGCATGGGGTGGTAAATTGAAACAATCCCCACATTATCCTTTCTCTTTATCCTTTAATATCTAATAATATGTACTTTGTTAATTCTGCTACAGAACTATTTAGTGAACAACCCTGTGTAGCCATTTGATATCCATTGCAAATCCTACATTTTACTACTGTAAAATATCCATCTGATTTGTGTACTGAATTCAAGTATCTAACATTGACCTTCTAATAGAAATTTGTTTCACTGGAATTTGTCGGATTATCGTAGTTCAACCCCTACTTATCAAACTTTTACATATCCTATTCTACATGGAATATGAAATTTTTTTTTTGTTGTTTTTTTTTTGTTTTTTTCGAGACAGGGTTTCTCTGTGTAGCTTTGCGCCTTTCCTGGAACTCGCTTTGGAGACCAGGCTGGTCTCGAACTCACAGAGATCCGCCTGGCTCTGCCTCCCAAGTGCTGGGATTAAAGGCGTGCGCCACCACCGCCCAGCGAATATGAAATTTTATACAATGATTAATATATAACATTTAATGTACTTATTAATATCATTTACATTTACCTATATGGAAAGTAAATTTGAATATACTTATTATATCTTAGATATTACAGTTTTTGTTGATTTTGTTTTTCTTTTAAGTATCAGATATTCTTTATGTAATTTCATACCTTCTTTTCTTCCATCTAACACTCTATATGAGGCCCAACTCTGTATTGACAGGACTCACAGTGGCCTTTGTGCATTTTCTATTCTGTTCTGCTTGCTCATTCCAGTGTTTTGCTGTAAAGTCTTTCATGAGATCTTGCTGAAAAGTTACTCATGAGATATTGGGATGATTTGCCTTGATTTTTATAAGCTAGTTCCTGAGTGCAACATTTCTGCTGGTACACATATTTATGAATGATGTTTGGTTTAACCACCTTCCACCTGAAGCTATTAAGTAAATAAATTCTTTTCATTTAAATTTTATATATCTACTCTGTTTTACAGTTTTTTGTGTGTGCATGTGCTTGTGTGTGTGTGAAAATGTGGAAGTCAGAAGACAACTTGTAAAAATCAGTTCTCTCCTTCCACCATATGTGATCAAGAATGAAATTCAGGCCATTGGGTGTGATGGTAACTCCTGAACTCAGTGGGCCATCTCACTCACCATTACACTTCTTATCAACTAGTCCATCTCCAACAAGTCAAAATTTAGCCTGGTGTAATGTTTTTCACCATAACCAATCTCCCTTTTGTTTTAGCCTTTCCTCCATGTTTAATGAATTTTTATTCCAGGGTTTTCCAATCACCCTCAGATTGACTGACAGTTATCCTCCATAGTGGTTCCAAAAGATTATCACAAATCTACTTTTACCAGGTTTCTAAATGTATTCAGCTTTTGGGAGATTTTATTCTAAGTCAGTTTCATTTGCCATGAATGTGTGAAATACTTCAGTCACATTCCTTGTGGCTTGTGCATATTTTGCAATAGTATATGTCCATGAATAGTATATGTCCATGAGATTGTACATATTTCCCTTTTAATGGTCGCATTCCCTTTGCCCAAATATCCAAAAAGTCATTTAAAGTGTTTAATAACAGAAAACTTTCCTAGAAAAAGTATCCATTTTTGTCCAGCAGCCATATAATTCAGTGGTAGAGACATGTGCATTGCCATGGGTTCAATCACACAAATGAATGAGTGAATAAATGAATGAATGCTCTTCTTTTAAATTTATGGAGGATATTCTTTGCCTTTGCATTTAAGGGTCAGTATGATCCTTTTGCATGGTCTATGAGTATGTTGATTTTTTTATCATTGCGTCAATATTCATGCACATTTTCATTTCTCTCTTTGTTTTCTAGGATCTCCCATTTCTAATCTCTATAACTAAAACCATGGTTTTTATATGTTTTATGTTTCTTTGTCTTTAAACTTATCAAGCACCATATTTCTTTGTTCCAGATGGCATTTCATCTCCATCTCAGCTCTCTTGCTTTTTCCTCTCTGTGCTCCAATAAATATTAATTTTACTAACTAACAGGGCTTTATAAAGAGGCTGAAGCAGGAGAATTATTGCAATATTGAAGCCAGTTCTAGGGCAATCTGAGTATGAAACACTCTCTCAAATAAAATAAATTAATGAAATACAATTTTTTGTCTTGGTCTGGATTTAAGTCCACATAAATCTGTTAATTCACAGCTGTCCTCTCTTTGACAACTTTTGCTCATATCTAGCTTCCTTGCTTATTTGAATGCAGCCTTCCTTGTCTTCCTTTTGATTCCTTATCCTCGAAAGAGGAATATTATTTCTGGACCACCTATTTATAGATTTCTCTGGGGAAAGGTCAATGGCTGCCTTCCAGACTGGAAGCAACTTTCCTTAAGATGCAGGAGCTAGTGTGTAAATTCTTTAAAATTTTCTTTCTCCCAACAGAGATATAAAACATAGAACTGTGCACACTACCATGTCTCCCTCTAATCCCTATACTCATTACAAACATTGGCACTCACAGAAAAATCTTGTGTGTCAGGGTCCTGTAGAGACCAGCTCTCTTATGTAGTAGAATATTTTAAGGTGAGTTACTTTTGTTTATGTTGCATTTGTTTAACTCTGTGAAGGTATGTTACTGTACCTGTGTAAAACACCTGATGGTCTAATAAAGAACTGGCCAATAGCAAGGCAGGAGAGAGGATGGGTAGGGCTGGCAGGCAGAAAGAATATATATAGAGAGAAATCTAGGAGGAGATCTAAGTTTGAGGAGCCAGAGAAGGAGGACAACTCCAGGGGCCAGCCACCCAGCTACACAACAAGCCTCAGAATGAGAGTAAGACATACAGAAGATCGAGAATGGGAAAGGCCCAGAGACAAATGGTAGATGGGATAATTTAAGATAAGAAAAGCTGACTAGAAGCTAAGCCAAGCTAAAGCCAGGCATTCATAAGTAATAAAAATCCTCCATGTGTGAATTTATTTGAGAGCTGGGTGATGGGGCCCCCAAAAAGAGTAA
The DNA here is from genome assembly GCF_949786415.1 of Peromyscus eremicus. Taxonomy (NCBI): domain Eukaryota; kingdom Metazoa; phylum Chordata; class Mammalia; order Rodentia; family Cricetidae; genus Peromyscus; species Peromyscus eremicus. Next base: position 10,986,180 of record NC_081417.1, on the reverse strand, counting down.
AAAACAAACAACAACACTCCTGACCAGACTAAAGCTGGTAGAGAAGTTTTGTCTAGTGACCGTAATTTCACTACAATTTCTCCATGCTGTCTTAGTTGGTTTTTTATTGTTGTGAAGAGACACCATGACCACAGCAACTTTAATTTTTAAAGGAAGACTTTAATTGGGGCTGGCTTACAGTTTCACAGGTTTAGTCCATTGTCATCATAGCAGGAAGCATGGTGGCATGCAGGCAGACATAGTGCTGGAGAAAGAGCTGAGATTTCTGTATCTGGATTAGCAGGCAAGAGGAAGAGAGAAATTCTGGACTTAGAATGAGCTTTTTGAAACCCCCAGTGACGCACTTCCTCCTTAAAAGAAAAATAATAATAGCAGTGTCTTGTGAGGTTTATAAATGTAGACATAAATATGGGACAACAGTAGCATAGGGGAAACAGGGAATTAGTGGGATAGATCTATGAAAGTTACTAGTCAGTGTTACGTTGACTGGATTCAGAATCACAGAGGAACTTGAAATTTGCCCTTCAGTATGCATGTGAGGGTGTCTACAGAGAAGAGTAACTATCCTGAGTAACAGAGTAACAGAGAAGAGAACTACCCTGAGGTAAGTAGCACCATCCTATAGCTTTGGAGTCTTGGAAACTAAACAGAGAACAGGAAGACAGGAAGCAGCAAGCCATGGGCCAGTATATGCCTCCTTACCTTTTTTACTTTATGGTCTGTTATGTTGTGAGTTGCCTCTGCCACTAGCTCCCACTGCCATAAACTGAACTGCTCTGCCATGCCTTTGTTGACATGGTGGACTGAAGTCCTTGGACGCTGTAGCCAAAATAAAGTTTTTCTCATTTAAGTTTCTTCTGTCAGGTGTTGTGGTTAGAGTGACACACACACAAAAAATATAGTAACATACCATCATAAATATTTTAAGAGTTTTTCTAGGCATGGTGGCTCATGCCCATAGTCCCAGCACCCAGGTTGAGGCAGAAAGATCATTGTGAGTAAAGCCAGTCTGGGCCATTGGTGAATTCTAGGACAATATAAGTTATGCAGAGTGAGAACTGTCCCAAACAAAAAATATTTTATCTGTATAGAAGTGATAAAGGTACTAGAGAAAGGTGAATATAAAATGTCAAAGAGTGAGTGTTCTATCTGCTTAACTGATAAAGGAATCACAGTACCATCAGAGTTGTCTAGTGTCAGGTACTTCTATAACAACTATTTACATAGTGTTTGCTCTGCCTTAGGTATTGAAAGTAGCCTAAAGGTAATTTGGTGTTCATTAGAGAGTATGTGTATGTTCTGTCAAAGTATAATTCTACTTTATACAAAAGACCTGACCTCCTCTTCCTCTGATTTTGATATTCAGTATGTCTCTAGAATTAATATTATACAAACAAAAAGATTATTGTTAATATATTTTCATGTTATATAATGTGAATATATTATATAGATGTAATATATGTGTATGTACTATATATATATTATAATGTATTGATGGATCTTAATATCTACATTGTATATAAAGTATTATAAAAATGATTGTTAGATATTAGATAATGTATTATAGAGATTAAGATTTATTTTTGAAGAATACCTAGTGATGACTTCTAAAATTGATCCCAGCACAAAAATCCTTATAATGTAGAAAAATTTAGGTAAGTTAAAATTGAAATGCCCACACGCTATATAACTGAACAGTGTTACTACAGATTTTCCACAAGATCCTGTCCAAACTGCCCACCAAAAATAGTACAGTGAAACAACACTGAACCACAGAAGGACACATCCTAAATTTCTAGAGAATTAACTAGTTGGATATCATGAATAATGTTTCAGTGTAATTATGTCTAAAACTGTACCCAGTCTTTATTCTGCCAAACCTAATAACAAATAATAGAAATAGTACAGAATAAAAAGATTATTTTCATTCCTTCGGTGATTAAATGCTTTTGAGAACAACTATTTTTATCCTGGTCCACCGCTCCAATGTGTAAGGAGGCAAAAAAATCAATATGATTGGAACTGTTAAAAAGCTATGATGTCTCTAGGTATATTTTTTTATTTCTTTCATCATGATTTAAGAGAACTCTTATAAATATCATTTTCACAAAATAAAATTTGTTATATCAGTAGAGTGAAATGGGGTTTAAAGTGAATTAATTCTTCTATTCAGCAAAACCAATAATGGTAATATCACAGTTAAAGACATTGTAAATAGAGAACAGTTGAGTTGAAAGTGTTTAAGAGATAGAGAAATGGCATAGTGAATAAGAACACTTACTGTGCAAGCATGAAGACCTGAGTTCATCTCTCACATGGCTTGTTCCCCAAGGTAAGAGGGATGGAGACTGAAGAACTGCCCTGGGTTCATCTCTCACATAGCCTGTTCCCCAAGGTAAAAACAGAGGAGATTGGAGAATTGCTGAGGCATTTTAGCCATCAGATTAGCTCTAGATTCAGTGAGAGACTATGTCTTAAGAAAATAGAGAGAAGATCAGACTTTCTCTTCCAGCCTCTATGTATGTGCACCTACAGATATAAATATATAAATGCATATGCTTAACATATACTCACAGATGAACACACAGCAATGGCATTTCAAATGGGGTAAAATGACTTTAAGGAAATTATTAAAACATGGTATTTATATATTTACTTGAATCTGATTGATTTTGGCAGAATTAGCAGATACTTGCATTTATAAGTTTTTACTACAATACCATCTGAGATGCTTGTAAGGAAAGCTGAAGATCACAGAAATGAGTACAGTATTAGGACTAATAGAATGCCAAAGCAAAATTCAGTGTATTCCTTGCTACCATAGCTATAGAAAATAAAGCTGAAACAATATCAGCTTTGTAATATCAACAAAAGTATAAATAATTAAGAATAAATAATTAAGAATAAATCTACCAAAAATGTGAACATGTTGAAGAAATAGATATCTTCATTAAAACACATATTTAAATCAATGGAGTGCTATTTCATACTCACATTATATGAATAAAATATTTTAACATCAGTTATTCTCAAATATATTTGCAAGTTTAACAAGTAGCATTTTGGTTTTCATTTAGAAATTTGTACAGTGAATTTTTAAATCAGCATTAAAAATTTGTAACCACAGCACACTTTAAAGAAATTCGAGTTAGAAAGATTCAGTATTGTTGGATATTTGTACACCGTGTGAAGATGTATTTGCTGTGATTGGTGTAATAAAAAGCTGAATGGCTAACAGCTAGGCAGGATGTATATATGGCATTTCCAGGGAGAGAAAGGAAGAGGAAGAGGAATCTAGGTAGAGAGGAAGCCTGAAGATAGAGGAAACAGAAAGTACAAGATGGAAGAGAGGTAATACCACGTGATAGAACATAAATTAATACAGGTGTGTTAATTTAAGTTATAAGAGCTAATTAAGAACAAGTGTATGGTATATGCCAAGCTTTCATAATTAACAAAAATCTCCATGTCATTATTTGGGAGCAGGCTGGTTAACAGACAAAAAGACTCGTTAAAGATGGCATCCAATGTGGGGGCATCTATTTTCACATAGGACCTGAAAAGCTTCAAAAAATGTTCCAAACACGCAAACATGGAGCCAAACATGGCTTGTCCTGCAGTCTCTCAGGCGGGCCATATAGAGACATGACTCCTGGCCACTGCCAGGGACTTGATCTAGCCAACACCATGTGAAGAGCTGTGTGGTGGGTTTAAGGCTTGGCTCTCCTGGTCAGAGGAGGCTGCAGACATTTGGTAAAGTGGTCCAGACAGAGAAAACCTTTAAAGAGATACAGTAAAAGAAAAATGAGTATAGACAGTCATAGAAAAAAATACATAGTTTAAAAATAATAAAGTCTTTAAAGAAAGAGTAAAATAATAGAAAAAGAATGAGCTACAAAAGGATGGGAAATACACAGAGCATGTGGATCCTATATGATGCTTTGTTGACTTTGAATTTTTTAAATGCTAATGTACTTGTTTCCACAGGAAACAAAAAGTTATCATTTTCTTCAAAATAAATAAAGATTAAATTTGATTGAGGGAGACCTCCTGAAAATCTTAGCTACAGACATGAAGAGAAAAACTAAGAAAGACTACAGGACAGGTGACTAGATGAGACATGAAATATTTTGTTGGCTAGAGAGTCCTGATGACCTATTATTACATGCATCCTTTCATATGGTATGGATAGAGAGGTTTGGTTATATTGTTGAAACAAACTTACAAAGTTAACAGATGCTTTTACCTGCTCAAACATAAAACAACAACAACAACAAAAATATGTTTAACTGACTGTGCACACTGCACATTCCATACTTGTGTTAATACAGATATATATTCTACCTTTAAAAGTTTATGTGTTTTCAGAAAAATGGGACCAGACATCAATAAGAAAAGGAGCCCAGGTGTTTCAACCTCTCAGAATGCCTCTGTTACAGATTCCTTACAATTTTACATCCAAAATAACTTCAAAGCTGCTAACTGAGATGGTTCAGCCACACAGACTATCCAGCTAAGACTTCAGATAAGCTCTACATTTCCCATCACACAAAGACTAAACAAAAAATAATACAGGTACCTCTCCCAGGACTTGACCATTATTCCAATTTTCTCAGGGTCTCCTAAAGATGCCATCAACCCAAGACAATGGGAAGCAGTCTAGTGTTTCTGTATGCTTTGAATATGTGTTGATCTGAGTAGTTGATAAATAAAGCCATTTGACCTACAGCAAGTCAGGTTACATTGAAATTTAACCTGACATGGCACAGACCAGGAAATTGAAGAGAGAGACGGGAAGAAGAAAGGAGAGGCAGAGGAGGATGCTGCAAGCCTCCACTGCCAGGAGAAGCAAGATGTAAAAGTACTGGGAAGTCATGAAGCCACACAGCAACTTAGACCCACTGCTTCCTGGATTTGGTGGTAGGTGTACCTCTGTCATGTTGGAAAGCTGAGGTGGGTGGAGTCAGCAACCAAGGCTGCTGCTTTTTGTCCTAGCCATACAGCTTAGCAGTTTAAAACTCTCCTGGTCAGAGAAAGATTATAGATTCACGATAAGACAGATTCAGATGGAATAAAACTCTAAACTATTTACAGTGTGTGTAAAAATGTACATAGGCTTGATAGAGAGAGAAAAAGGAAAATATACAGTTATATAAAGAAATAGTTTGAAAAAAATAAAGTCTTTAAAGAGACAGTAAAAGTAATATAAAAAATAAGCCATGTAAAGATGGAAATCACACATAGAGTCTGGATTATATTGTCTTTGGGATTTTTAGCTGCAGAAAGACATTTGATTATAAAGGCTGCTAAGTTAAAGCAATATATATATTTAGAGGTATCTTGATTTCAAAATTTGTGTCCAAGGATATGTTGCTTTGGAAAAGAGGTTCTACTTTTGTTTTCACAGAAGATGAGAACCTGTGGATTGCTTCCAGGCTAATATTGTTTGATCAAACAAGACCCCCTGAAAGGTCTCCAATGACACCATGGCCCAGATGATCCAACATCCAAAATCAGCTTCAAAGCAACTGGTTGAGATGATCCATCCTCACAGACTATGGCTAAAATTTAACTATAATTCTCCATATTCTCAGAATCCCCATCAGATTGCCAACATCCCTAACCAGCAGGTAGTAGTATGAGAAGATATTCCCAAATTCCCAAAATATTGTTTATAAATGTTTATTTTTATTTGAAGGGAGTTGATTATAAATGCGATCCCTTTCTAAAGAAGAAAAAGGGATATTATAGATATGATAGATTAAAAGGGTAGACCATTGAATCTACTTTCAAAGAGCAATAACTTGTTTAAAATGTTTTACATTATTATAGATTTTAGTTTATTACAAATTTAAAGTTAATTTTGTTATGCTGTATTTTATTCCTACTCTTGTTTAGGGTATTATGTTTATGCAGCTCATTTAAAATTATAATATATAATTAAGAAATACAGATTAATAGTCATCTAGGATAATCAAATTTATAGTCATGTTAGTTAAGTTTTCTAAGTATACATAGATATATTTCAATTAGGTAGATAATCTTCGAACACTTCAAAGACTTATAAAATATGGCATTTAAAATTTTTTTTTTCAAGTCCAGGTTTCCCTTTGTAGTTTTGGTGCCTGCTCTGGATCTTGCCCTAAAGACCAGGCTGACCTCAAACTCACAGAGATTAACTTGGCTCTGCCTCCCAAGTGCTGTGATTAAAGGTGTGTACCACCATCTCCCAGAAAAAAATGTTTTAAAAACTTAGACTTCCTGGACAATGAGACACGTCTGCTCCTGGAAGCACCCATTTATTTCAAAGAAGAAGATGGGCATCAAAGACACTCCATATGGAGTTTATCTTCTTCTTGGCAAAAATAGCTATTTGGGCAAGAAACTGCTCTTGCCTGGACTGCTTGACAGTATGTTATATAAACTGGACCTATAGGACCCATAGGAAAATGACCACTGAATTTGCCAAAACAAGGCAAAATGGTTCTTCAGGTTCCTGCTTCTCAGAGGAGACTGCTAAATATTCTTCAGGACACAGCAAGAAGCAACTAAAAATTTCTTTGCCTATTGGCTGAAGATGGATGCCCTAATGTTACAGAGGAACTCTGGATGACTGTCCAGGCAGACAGCTGTCTCTGTCATTTCTAGAATTTTGGAAGTTGCTTACAATGCATTTACTGTTTACTTAGGTAATATTATATCCTTCTAGGGTTTTTGATGTAGTTAAAGACTAGATAGTTAAAATTATAGTTTTCCTTAGTCATGATAAAAGATAAATTAGATATGAAACTTTAAATTCACAAATATAGGACAGATAGAATATTTTCTCTAATTTTCCCAAATACAAATAGACTAGATATTGTAACTGTAATTGTTTGAAACTGTTCTAGTATATGTAATTTTACTATGTTAAAATTAAAACCTTTTTTGATTAGACAGAAAAGGGAAAGTACTGTGGGATGACTTTCTGTATGCTGTGAATATGTGTTGTTCTGACTGGTTGATAAATAAAGCAGTTTGGCCTATGGCAAGTCAGGTTATACCTAGGTGGAAAATTGAAGAGAGAGACAGGAAGAAGAAAGGAGAGGCAGATGGAGATACTGTGAGCCACCCCTGGCAAGAGAAGCAAGATGTAAAAGTACCAGAAAGCTACTAAGCCATGTGGCAACTTATAGATAAATAGTAATGGGTTAAGTTATAAGAGCTAGCTAGTGAGAAGCTTGAGCCATAGGCCATCCAATTTGTAAAGAATATAAGCCTCTGTGTGTTTATTTGGGTCTAAGCAGCTTTGTGTTGCGAGTGAGAGAGATTTGTCTGGTCTGTGGGAGTGGGGTGGGACTGGAAAAACTCTCCAACTATAGTCTAGGGAACATTACATCCACATGTGAGGTAGGTATTTTTTTAGTCATTCACCAGGTTATAGATTTTTGTCATCATTTAAGGGGATTGGTTACAAGTTGTTATTGGTAATGGTCAGGGAAGAAAATAAGTAAAAGTAAATTAGATTCAAGGATCTTGTTCTGAAAAGAAAAAGTGGGATAGAAATGATAAGATAAAATGGTAGATTATTGAATCTATTTTCAAACTAAAAGAGCAACTAATAGTCTCAAATACTTTACATTGGTATGGATTTTTGTATATTGATACAAATTTAAAGTTACTTTTGTGATACTGTATATATGTTTCTACTCTTATTTAAGATATTTTTGTATATTGATACAAATTTAGGTATTTTGTTATACTGTTTTATATGTTTCTATTTCTTGTTTAAGGCATTGTACCTATCAAACTCATAAGAAAATATAATATAAAGTTCTAGTCCTTGAAAGCTACTTAGGATAATAAAGAAAGACAGGTGAGTAGTTATTTATCTATAACAATAAAACTTATAGTCATGTTATGTGTGTTTTCAAGGTCAAACAGATATATTCTAAATAGATATATGGTCTACAAACACTTCAAAGACCTACTGAATATGGCATTCAATTGTTTTAATAGCGTAAGGCTTTTTATGACAGTAAGATGCATCTGCTCCTGGCAACACCAATCTACTTCAAGAAAGGATGATAGGTGTTGAAAACTTCAATGTGGAGTTTGCTTTCAATATGACAAAGCTAGAAACTGCCCTTGCCTTGACTGCTGACAGTATGCTGTTTAGACTAGCAGGACACAAAAGAAAGCAACTGACAAACTTTGCCAAGACAAGACACGACAGTCCTTCAAAATCCTTGTTTCACAGAAAAGTCTGTCAGATATTCTAGGCCTGTAGGCCAAAGATGGATGTCCCAACATTACAGAGAAAATGGGTGATTGTGCAGGCAGTCAGATGTCTCTGTCATTTCTATGGTTTTGGAAGTGGCTTGCACTATACTTCCTATTTACTCAGCTAATATTATATCCTTCCTGGGGCTCTGATGGAGGTGAAGATGAGATAGTTATAGTTACAGTTTTCCTTGTTACCAAATTATAAAAATAAGCTTACATAAAATATATAAAGTTTATAAGGTTGAGAAATATAAAAGCTTAAGTTGTTTATTTAAGATGTTTTAAGGTTTAAAAAATATTTTTTAGGATGATAATACAAGTGATTATTAAAAAGTGGTTTAGGTATAAAAATTTAGACTTACTAAGATAGGATAGATAATGTAGTACTTTCTTCGAATTTGCCAAATACAAATGGACTAGTGTGGGAGCCCATTTTCAGGCTCCTTGTGGCTTATCCAGCAGGTCCGCATAGAGAGGATGATTGGACCAGGGGCCTGAGTGCAGGTGTCTGAGATGGTCTGCACTTGGCTGTGCCAGGGGGAGGTCTTTTGCTCTACCCCTTGGCATTTCTATAAATACTTTAGGGCAGAGATAGCCAGGGCCCGTTAGGATAGGTTCTAGACCCTCTCGAGGCTATCCTATATTTTCTGTTTATCTCCACATTCTAAATCCTTCTATCTAATATTTCCTGCTGCTCTCACTCAAGAAAACTCTGGGGAACGGTGGGATGGGTGAGTAAACACCCTGCAGACTAGAGATTGTGAATGTAATTCTTACATGATAATTTTTCTTATTGTATACAGTTTTACTATGTTAGAGTTAAAACCATTCCTTTTTATTTAGACAAAAAAGGGGGAAATGTTGTGGGATATTTGTACACTGTGTGAAGATGTGTTTACTGTGATTAGTGTAATAAAATTTGAATGTCCAATAACTAGGCAGGAGGTATAGACAGGATTTCCAGGAAGAGAAAGAGGAATCTAGATATGCAGGATATGTAAGTTTAAAAAGTAGCATTTTGGTTTTCATTGTAGATATTAATACAATGAATTTTTAAATCAGCATTAATTTAAATATTTGTAACCACAGCACTCTTGAAAGAAATTCAAGTTAGAAAGATTCAATTTTTTAACACTTAATATACAGGTCTAGTCATTGACTTACCATGGAATTGAAATAGAGATGGAAAATAGGGCATCAAAAATCAATAGGGAATCAAGAACAGGTGTAAACACTTTCAGAAATCTTGCTGTATAAAGGAGGGGCACGGAAGGAAAAGAATACGGTCATTCCAACAAGTGTTTGTGGAAAATCGACCAGCATTCAGAACAACATAAAATTAATGTCATATTTTACAACATATAAAATAATCAATGCAGATAATTAATTAATTAACCAATGAAGAAATAACTAAAGCATATATGTGGAAAGAAAGAAATCATAAACCTTGTAGAAAAGTCACAGAACTACATTTATGAGATTTTTCAAGTTAGAAATAATTTCTTCTACAAGGATATAGAAAGGATAATAAAAATTGATTGATTTGTATATGTTTAAATTATCTTTTAAACAGATAACAAAGCAGTCTAAACAAGCTAGATAAGAGGAGAAGACATTTGAGATAAGGTATCCAAATCAATACATAAACCTCTTCAAATAAAAATAGGTAATCCAATAAAAAAGGAAAAAAAAACCTTCGTGAAAAAAACCCTTGTGAAAAAGTGGCTTAGGGAAACACAAATTAAAATTATACTCTAATGTGATGTTAATTATTGTAATATTATAACATTAAACTAAAGTAGAAATATTTGCTAGAATAGAGTAACCAAGACCTCTCACCCATTCCTGTTGACAATGTACATAAGTACATTTTTTAAAAAAAAATTGCGTTTTCCTTAATAAATTAACAAATGTACATACTAAATAAATTGCTTATAGATACATAGCCTATTCAGATGGGAACATGTTCTGGATTACAAAAGTTTAAATACCTGTGGAGTCCTTCTTAGGATTACTATTGCTAGGATGGAACTCCATGACCAAAGCAAGTTGGGGAGGAAAGGGTTTATTAGGCTCATGCTTCCTCATCAGCATTCATCACTGAAGGAAATCAGGACAGCAACTCAAACAGGGCAGGAACCTGGAAGCAGGAGCCAATGTAGAAGGGGGGCTGCTTACTGGCTTTGTTCTCATGGCTTGCTCAGCCTGCTTTGTTATAGAACCCATGACTACCATTCCAAGGATGACACCATCCACAGTGGCCTGGGTCATCAATCACTAATTAAGAAAATGACCTAGTCTTGCCTTCAGCCCTACCTAATGGAGGTATTTTCCTAATTGAGTTTTCCTCCTCTCTGATGATTATAGCTTGTGTCAAGTTAACATAAAACTAGCCAACACAGAGTCATTCATAAGTATGGCCAGAACCAGCCAAAGCTCTTCAGAGAAACACACAAGTAGGGTCTAATTCTCAACTTCTGTAACTGGAATGGGCATATTCCCTTATTAAAGGTAATTACCTTTATATAGTCATCTAAATGTAGATATTAGTTACAACTACAATACACCTTCAAAGTAACATGTACTAATATTTGATTGACTAACTAGTTACAGTGACCACACTGGGTCATAATCAATAACATCAATAACAAATAGAAATAACCATCATGTGGGCAATGTGAAATCAATCATAAACTGTGATAGAATTATACAACATGAACAAATCTCAGAAATATGATTTTGAGTGAAATATCAGCACCACAAGGCCCTTATTTAAATGTACTGTTCAAATGCAGACAAACCTACAGTATATTGTTTGAGATACCACAATTCATGAAAAAATGATTGAAAATCACAGAAATGATTATAAAAACATTGTATCTTGATAACCTCTGAGTATGGGGTTGTTTTATTATTTTAGTAAGATTTTATTTTAATGAGCACACAACAATTGCATATATTCTGACATTTTAAAACATGTATGCAATGTGAAATGATCAGATCTGTGTATTCATACAACTCTGAATTTATTTGTGTTGTGAACAATCAAATTTTTTTCTATCAAGTTTTGAAATATGTAATGAGTTGTTGTCATGTCATTGTACTATACAAAATCTGAACTTATTCCTCACACCTAAGTTTACCTGTGTGCCAGCTATCTACCCTCTCTCTACCCTTCTCTCTTCACCATCTGGAGGGATATTTTAGGTATATATGGAATTATTCTGGAAAGAGGGTGTGTTGGTTACTTTTATGGTACTCTGGTGAAGTAGCATGACCAAAAGTCTCATTAGGAAGGCTTTATATTGGCTTATGGTTTCAGAGGGATCAATGCCTGAAACTGTGAAGAAGGTATGGTGGCAGCAAGAGGAGGCTGAGGAGTGACATCTCAGTTCCCCTAGGGATGCAGAGAGAGCTAGAAGTTGGGAAAATCTACAAACTCTCAAAGCCTTCCCCAACAATATACTTCCTCCTGCAAGCTCCCTCCACATCCTAGAAGTTCCATAACCTCCTCAAATAATGCCACCAACTGGGACTAAGAGTCTCTGGGAACATATGCCACTCAAGCTACCACAGGAATATGAGAAGTGTTTCTAGAGCATTTCATCTTCCACTTTGGTTTTCACTGAATGCGTACATTAAGCCTCCATGCATGTTTTATATTGTGTATTTCATATTGTAGGGAGATGTAGAAAAGAAAATTATTCAAATTCCAGTCAAATCTATAAAATATTAGAGAATAATGTTAAAAATATAGAAGAACTCCACGTAGCAAAGCAAGAATGTTATTGAAGAACATTACAGAAAACCAGGGACTGGAGAAAGATGGCCTAACAGTTAAGAGAATTTGATGCTTTTACAAACAGCCCAAGTTCAGTTCCCAGCACCCAGGTCAGGCTTCTAACAGCTACCTGTAACTCCTGCTCCAAGGTACCCAACACCCTCTTCTGGCATCTGTAGACACTGCATTCACACACACAACACCCTCCTACACACACACACACACACACACACACACACACACACACACACACTATCAGTAAAAAATAAAGTAGGTATTTTAAGAAGAGAGAAATTAATACAATCCAGTGAGTAACTATTTCATGTTAGTGTGTAGCAGTGCTCAATGTAAAAAGATTTACTGGTCCTAAACATAATCTTCAAATTCAAAGTTACTGTAATATAAATCATAATAGACTTTAAAATTACTCAAAGTAATAAATCATATATATATATATATATGTATATATGCACATATATCACAAAAGAAGCTCAAAAATGAAATTTGAGCAAATAAACTATTTCTAAAACAATGTGTACCTCCAATAAATGAAAAGTACCCATACTCAGAAGAACATATACTCCTGGCCATGTGTACTTGGAGCACATGTACATGTGGTCCAGAACCCAGATCCATTTCAGAGCAATGTTACTCACATGACTGAGTTAAGCCAGTCAGCATTCTGGAGGGAAACAACTAATACAGCCTGTCAATTATTCTTTCTGTTTCTCCATCAATGTGCTTACTTATAGGGAAGTTGGAAATTGAGATTTTTAAGATTTATTTTGAAAAAAGAAAATGTTTCAAGAAGAGCCCAAATCATTCAGAAAGGGAAAAAATATTTAATGCTGAAAATGTTACTTCAGCAAGGGCCCACTTCAGTTAGCATTTTAAATAAAGTCAGAGATGCTAATTTCTTTATATAATATGAGTTCATTTTGTGTTTATTCTGAGACCAGTAAAGTCGGGCAAGATCTAAGTGCCCTTTGCATCTCATGTTAACTGTTACTGACTTTCACTTGGTAAATAGTTTCTGGGCCTAAACTAAATCTTTGATCCTTAAACTTGCTTCTACTTTGTCACCAGGCTTTAAATTTCACCTTGAAGATAATCACCAAGTTTTCAGTTTCCTCCCATTGGTGAAAAACAAAATAAACATTCTGAAAGCTATTTCCAGTTTTCACTTCTATGCCATTTCCAAAAATGCTTCCTACAGCTTTAGGAAGGCTGTAAGAGGGTGGAAGATAGAGAGAGGGTAGAGAGAAAGTGGCAGGTAGAGAGGAAACTTGTCTTGAGAGATGGGTCCTTGGTTTGGCCAACTGCAGTTTAAATAGCATTGAAGTTTCATAATAATTAGTTACTGACTTACAAATTTGTCAAACTCTTGTCAATAGCATATTGATGTAACAAAATGCATAAATGGTACTATGGCCTTTCCAGTCTATTTTCCCATCAGCATTTTGCTTCCTTCTCTCCTCAGTTTCTGGGTCATTACAGTGTTACCATGGCTTCCTCGTGGTCTCCATGCTAGAGCAGAGCACAGCTGGGAGATAGCTGGTATTCTTTCCACTACATACTCACAAACTCATTTGATGTATCAAAATCTTAGTAACACACAAAACATCGTATAATCTTTATATTATGCTGGAAATTAATAGTCTAGGCTGCCAGGAGACCAGACTATCACTTATATGGAAATCTATTTTCTGCTGTCACCCTTGGTAATTGACAGGACAGTCAAGCCTCTCTTCAGACAGCTACATTCTAATTTCCTCCAAACTGTGTTGTTACATTGTATGATGAGGACAGATTAGGCTACAGATGAAGTTAGGGTTGTTGAACAGTGAACCTTAGGACTACAACAGATCATCGCTTGAGCCTAAATTAATCCTGAAGTTTCTTTAAAAATGAATAAAGAAGATAAAATGTCAGTGAGAGGGTGACAGAATGTAATCAAGACTCAAAGCCACTGACAGATTTGCAGGTGGAAGGGGATGTGGTATGGACCAAGGAGAGAAGGAGTCCTTTAGACTCTAGAGATTTGACAAAGCAAGGAAACAGTTTTTCTTTTTTTAATTGAAAATAGATTTCTTCTTTCAAACAATAAATTACATATAGTTTCCCCTCCATCCACTCCTCCTAACTCCCCACCACCTTCTCTCTCCCCCAGATCCACATCTCTTCTGATTCCTCTTCAGAAAAGAGCAGACCTCCAAGATATGACAGCCATACAGGACAAAACAAGATACAATAAGACAAGGCAAAAGCCCTCATATAAAGACTGGACAAAGCAACCCAACAGGAGGAAAAGAGTCCCAAGAGCAGGCAAAAGAGTCAGAGATACACCTTCTCCCACTGTTAGAAGTCCCACAAGAAGACCAATCTAATAGCCACAAGATATACACAGAGTACTTGATGCAGACCCATGGATTTTATGTGCGGACTGGGGGAAGGTAAGCACAGGAATGGGAAGCAAGTGGTGATAGAATTGAAAATCAAAGATGCTCTCCACTGTAGAGATTCCAAAGATTTCAGGAACTCTGGGTAAAAAAACTAGGAACAAAGAAAGACCACACACACACACACACACACACACACATGCATACACGCACTGTGGGGCGTTTACCCACCAACCCCACAGCTCCCCAGAGTTTTCTTGAGTGTGAGCAGCAGGAAATATTAGATAGAAGGATTTATTGCAGAGATAAACAGATAGAAAATAAAGGACAGCCTCGAGAGGGCCTAGAACCTTTTCCAAGGGCCCCGACTGTCTCTGCCCCAGGGTTTTTATAGAGACGCCAAGGAGTGGAGCAAAAGACCTCCTCCCCCAGCACAGCCAAGTGCAGACCATCTCAGACACCTGCACTCAGGCCCGTGGTCCTAATCATCCTCTGTGCGGACCTGCTGGGTAAAGCCACAAGGAACCCGAAAACGGGCTCCCACTATCTTAAAACCTCAGAAAAAGACAAGGAGTTCCTAGCCTGTTACAGTCACTATACATCCCAGGCTGCCTCAAATGCAATGTCTTCTAGCCTCAGCCCCCTGAGCACTGGATTACAGGTGACAGTCACCACACATGGCTCAAAAACTTACAGTTTAACCCAAGAAAACCCATTTTAGACTCATGACTTCCAGTCTTGTAAGCAAATGAGTATGTCCTGTTTTAAGCACTAATTCTGTGGCGATTGCGTACAACAAAACTAAGAGATTAATGTGACATTTACAGACAGATGATCATACTTCTAAGAAGGAAGCAGGTTATTAAAAACATAGAACAACTCTGAGTTCTTGCTTTGTTTTGTTTTTTAGTTACTGTGTTTATAAAAGGAAGATTTTCTTTTTCACAGTAATTTTCCCCTTGTATAGCTGTTTATATCAGAGCAATGCAAAGTGACAGGAGTCCAACATTTGAAGGGAAATACACTATTTTCAGATCAGATATCAGCTGTCAACTTGCATAGAGTGTATTTCCACTGACATTTCACAGCCTAGTTCACAAAAATTTTACATGCTTACAATTCACTTCTGGTGTGAAATATTTGATGAAATATGTTGCATATGGAGTTCACAATGTGGACATGTATAGATACAGTCTGTGTAAGATATAGAGGCTGGATGTGAGTGGACAGATGTCAATAACCAATAAAACCAACAGGGATTTGAGAAGGAGATGTGATGAGGATGTTGGAAACAGATGAAGGGAGTGTTAGGGGTAGATGTGACAAGACACACTGTACACAGGTATAGAAATTTCAAAAAATTAAATTAAAGAAAAAATAAAAAGAAGGAAAAATACTACTTAACATAATTGAAATGAGTAAATAATTTTATCAATAAACATGATCAGACAAAATCATAAACAATTATTTGACATTATTTATTTAAAATTTATCATTTAAGGTGCTCATTTAAGCTGGTTGGTGTGGAATGCATAGCAGCCCCAACTCATGAAATTAAATGATAGTAAATTATACCTTATTTTTCTGGTCAAGTTAGACAACTATGACAAGATTAAACTATGGGGACTACAAGCTGCAGCAAGATGTGTGCTGTTTACATGTGTAGAGACTGGGCATTGTTTGTTATTAATGTCATTACATGTGTAGAGACTGGGCACTGTCTGTTAAACTCCATACCTGAGGCACCATTTTCAACAAAGAAAACATACCAAAACTCCAAGATGGAAACTTGTGGTGAGAGCTGTCTGATGTTAGCGTTTCCCTTTCACTATTACGGAAATGGAGGCACAGAGAACTTAAACAGATAAAGAAAGTTATTGATTCTGTCTTTAAAAAAGAGACACTATTTAAAGAAGAGAGCAATTACAAATGAGTCTCTAGAACCACGGCTTTTGGAAGTGAACGGAACAGCCTCATGTTGTGTCAAGGCACAGGCAACAGTGTATCATCTCTTACTTCAGTTGGAGGCACAATTGATTGTTTCTGTTGATAGCATTAGTATTATATTTTGATTCAGATAAAAATGGCATAAATAATTAAATCTGCATAGCTAAAGGATAAAAAAATTAATCATGTTGAAGCAGTACACAATTCACAAGCTTTTGTCTTCATTATCTTACTTGTTCTTGACAACTGTTATTCTAGATGAGAATGGTTTTCCTTAAAGAAAAATGTACTAGGGAGTAAATGTTGGTGCTATTCTTTTCCTTTGTTTTTCAAATTCAAGAGATATTATGATATTGGGTAGTGTGAGCACCCTTAAAAAATGGTTCTTAGACCAATCTTCACCTTAAAATTGTTGTCTTTATTTTTTTCCATAATAAAACAAAATAATGTCATCTATTATGTAATTAGAAGATTCAAATTATGTTGAAACTCAACCCAAACCTAGGTAGTGTTGGTCACAAACAACTTCCCATCTCTTTGACAGAGACTTAGCAGAGTCTCTGTCCATAAAGCTAGCATTTTACTCCCTAAGCAGGATCCCAGGGCAGAGTTAAGGTCAGTGGCTGCTCAGCATAATCTGCCTTCCCAAGAAATACCAGCTGAAAGGAGAACTCCTTGTAACCATCCTTTATGAGCAGTGCCCTCTTGCAAGTCATTGGGGAATATAAAGAAATCATGTATGCCCTCATGTATTGCAACAAAATCCTATTGTTCTTAACTGTACTTCAGTCATAATTACTAGATCTAGCTACTGAATATACTGGAAACAACAAGACTACATCATTTTTATCCATATATTTATAATATAATATTTTATCCAAATATAATAATAACTATATTTATTAACCTTTGGGTATGAGGATGCTTGTAGTACTTTTTACAGTTTTGCACTATTCTTAGCTTGAAAAGTCTCTTTTTAAACAATTTGGCATAAAGATCACATTTTTCATAAGGAGCCTACTATAGAAAAAAGATGCCAGAAGGGACTCAGATGGGCAGATACTCTCCCAAGTCCTCCCAGTGACCTACAAAATCTATTAAAATATAAAGAAGCTCATAATCTGATTTTTGGAGGGACAAAGTTTTTTGAGGCTCATTTGACTGTCTTAACTTTATGGATTGAGGGTCAAAGTTCAAAAAAGCCCCAAAATGAGGTAGGCATGATAACACAGGGCAGCATTCCCAGCACTTGGAAGATGAGGTGGGGGAAAGGAATTCAAGGTAATCCTTGCTACATCATGGTCTCAATGCCAGGCTGGACCACCTGAGACCTTTTCTAGAAGAAAGAAGGAAGAAGAGGAGGAGGAAGAGCAGAAGATGACAAAAGAAAGATTTTTCCCATCAATAACACTCTTCCTATCTCCCATTCTAATATCGCTTAGATATTATCATTCAAATAATCAGTACTCTTTTAATCTACTTTAAATTACCCTATTGATTACTTGATTTGGTTAATACGTATGTTTGTTATGTGGGGCTATTCACTGGTCTAACCGCGAGCCACTGGAGCAGCAAGTGGTCTATCAGTTTCATGAATATCAAGTCATCTAATCTCATTAAAATGTGGCATGCACCATTTTGATTCTCATCTAGTTGAAGAAGAAAATAAGGTTAGTGAGGCATGTCAACGGAGCTTCATCTAGTGAAAGACCAGAATGAGGACTTGTAATGGCCAGTTTTATGTATCAATTTGACACGTTAGAGTCATCAGAGAGGAGGAGCTTCAGTTGAGAAAATGCCTCCATGAGATACAGCTGCAAGGCATTTTCTCAATTAGTGATCAATGCGGGAGGACCCAGTCCATTGCAGATAGTGCCATCCCTGGGCAGGTGGTCCTGGCTTCTACAAGAAAGCAGGGTGAGCAAGCCATGGGAAGCAAGCCAGTAAGCAACATTCTTCCATGGCCTCTGCATCAGTTCCTGCCTCTGGGATCCTTCCTTGTTTAAGTTCCTGTCCTGACTTCCTCCAATTGTGGACTATGAAAACAGAGACTTTTCTGTCCTGCCAAGTCCCACAGCTGCTTTTAAAATAATCACTCAATGGCTTTATATTAATTACTAACCATTTAGCCTAATGCTTAGGCTTATTACTAACATAGATTAACCCATTTATATTAACCTATATTTTGCCATGTGGCTTCTCTGGTATATCTTGCTGCTCCAGTGGTTCGCTGTCATCTGTCCCCAACTCCACCCTTCTTTTCCCTGAACCTCTGCTTGGATTTCCTGCCTGGCTCTATCTTGCCTTGCTATAGGCCAAAGCAGCTTCTTTATTAACCAATAGTAATAAAACATATTCAAAGCCGGGCGGTGGTGGCGCACGCCTTTAATCCCAGCACTTGGGAGGCAGAGCCAGGCGGATCTCTGTGAGTTCGAGGCCAGCCTGGGCTACCAAGTGAGTTCCAGGAAAAGGCGCAAAGCTACACAGAGAAACCCTGTCTCAAAAAACCAAAAAAAAAAAAAAAAAAAAAAACAAAAACAAAAAAAAAACATATTCATAGCATACAGAGGAGTTATCCCACAGCAGAACCTCTTTTCTAAAGCAACATATCCTTAAACCTAAATTTTGAAGTCAAGATATCTTTAAAATATATATGTTGGTTTAACATAGCAGCCCCCCATCAAATGTGTCTCAGCAGTTAGCTCATTAACATGACTGTTAATTCAAACGAAACACAATAATATACACAATCCAGACCCTCTGTCTATTTTCCATCTTTATGTGGCTTATCATAATTTTTAATTACTCTATTCCTTTTTATTTTTTATTTTTTATTTTTTTTTTGGTTTTTCAAGACAGGGTTTCTCTGTGTAGCTTTGTGCCTTTCCTGGGACTCACTTGGTAGCCCAGGCTGGCCTTGAACTCACAGAGATCTGCCTGCCTCTGCCTCCCGAGTGCTGGGATTAAAGGCGTGCGCCACCACCGCCCGGCTACTCTATTCCTTTTTAAGGACCTCATTTTATTATCTTTAAATTATTTGTTTAATCTATAACTCTGTCTATTATTGATGCTCTCTCTCCCAAGCCTATGCACATTTATCAAACAGTGTGACCTGTTTAGAGGCCTTTTTGTCTGAATTTGTCCTTACTGTATCTATATTTTTTGATCACATGAGATGGATCAAAACTGCTATGTTAGCTGTCTGTACTGATTAGCTTAGTGAATGGTTAGCACATGGCAGTTGGCTCCTCCCCCTTGGTTCCCTGAGCATCTAATCTCACGGTGGAGGTACCAGCAAGAGTCACACTCACTCACTGCTCCAACTCTGGGAAACAGTACTAAGTAGGTGCAGCTGTGTTCTTAAGCCCAACATTCTGCTCTCAAGCCTGCAGGCAGTGGCTGGAAGGAGTCTCTTTGTACTATAGCCCTTGTGAGACCTAAGTGGCCAGGGGACATGGTTCTGTAATGAGAGACATGAACTACGGAATTTCTCTTGGCTCTGTTTTTGTGTGTCTCGAAACCTTTTGTAAGCTGTAAAAAGTCTCCATTTATAGGACTATAATCTGGAAGTGTAAACCAAATAAACCTTTTCCTCCCCAACTTACATTTTGATCATGATGTTTCAGTGCAGCAATAGAAACCCTAACTAATTCAGGACTCAAGCTCAAAAGCCCTGTTTCAGGTCCTCTGCTATGGCCACTATTTGTGCTGCTCCAAGTCAGGGCTCACTTTGTATGGTGCACCAGGTGAATCTCTGTAAGTTCCATGTGTTGTAGAATATTATTTTAAGGTGCATTACATTTGTTTATGCTGTGGAACATTTGTTTAATGATGCAAAGATGCGTTGCTATCTTTTATGTTGCATTTGTTTAACTCTGTGAAGCTGTGTTACTTTGCTTGTCTAAAGCACCTAGCAAAGATGGTCTAACAAAGAGCTGCATGGTCAATAGTGAGACAGGAGAAAGAAGAGGCAGGGCTGGAAGGCAAAGAGAATAAAGAGAGAAGAGATCAAGGAGCAAGAAAAGAAGGGGCCAGCCACCTAGCCACACAGAGTAAGAGTGAAAGTAAGATACACAGGAGTAAGAAAAGGAAAAATCCCAGAGGCAAAATGTAGATGGGATAATTTAAGAAAAGGTAGCTAACAACAAGCCAAGCTAAGGCCTGGCATTTATGAGTAATGATAAGACTCCATGTGTGATTTATTTGGGAGCTGGGTGGCAGGTCCCTAAAGAGCAAAAAGAGTAAAAAAGAACAACTAACAACACCCATGTGACAAAACACTTAGTAAATACACTCTTGTAATGTGCCTTCTTTTCTGCCTGTCCCTGTGCCAGGCTAAGGTGGCTCAAAAAAAATCATGCCAGTCACAATCTAAACAAAATACCTGAAATAAGAACCTTGAAGAGCTTGAGTCCTGTATTAGTTAGGGAAAGAGTTGGTTGAGCTCATGGTGTCAGGCCACATTTTCCATTGCTGTTTAGCTTGTGGCAGGGCAGAACATCTGGAAAGCACATTGAGGGGTATGTTACTCTCTTCTTGGTAGGTGAGAAGCAACAAAAGAGAGACGAAGAGTGGGGTGTCTCAGTGTTCCCTTCAAAGCCATGACCCAGTGACAGGAGATCTTTCCAGTAGTAGGCTCTATCTTGTAAAGATTTGACCTCCTCGCAGCAGTATCATAATCTGACCACCAAGCCTTTAGTGTAAAGGCATTTAGGGGAACATTTAAGTTCCAAATCATGACAGATATTCTCCTGGTGTTCTCATACCTAAACTAGTTGTTGAGGTATACTAACATTTAGATAAACAGTAGTATGGACCAGACATGCCTGGGTGCTAATACTCTATCTTCATTCAGACTTTTGATCTTTAGTGTCTAAAATACAATAAAATATGGCAATTGCAATGAAAAATTAGATCCAATTTTATTATTCTGGACAATCACTGCTAATCTCCAAAGCTATAAAAATTTCTACAAACTATTTTGCTGTAAGCAACAGAGACACCCTCAATATGAATTACTCTCATCTCAGAATAAAGAGTATTCAGCAGATGTTCAATTGGCTTCAGGTGACCACATCTACAAAAGCTTTCAGCTTGCTTTAAGAGAAAGAAAAGACTTTGAGGAATGAGGGTGGGTATGCATCATCTTCTAATGAATCCATTACCAAATAATATATACCTCCATCCATGTCAGACTGACCAAGCAGGTCAGCCAAACCCTATAGAGCCACAGCTGGGGATGGGCTGGAGGGAATGTGCATGTCCCATTCTCACCCTGAATGTTGCAAGCTGTTGAGGTTTCCCCCTCTTTGTAGGAAAGAAACAAGGGAATGACATGTACAGTTCAATGAGCAAAGAGTATAAAACCACTGGGCTCCAAAAGAGCAGACTTAAAATATGAGACTTGACATAAATTCAATAATCATAAATGTTTTCCAAGGCCGAGGAAGGGAAATCTGTTATAGGAAGAGCAATACAGAACTGTTGATGGGGTTGAGGAAGTGCTGCCCAGTTGATAGCATCTCATTATTTGAAACCATCAACAGCTAGAAGACCACTTATATCTTTTTTCATTCTTCTCTGAAGATGGTCATGGACCCAAGGACTTGTTCAGGTCTTCTGAAGCATTTCAGAAGACCCCACAGGAATTGTCCTCTCTGCTATCACAGGAAACAGCATCCTTTCCTCTGGATAATCAAACACACACAGTTATTGATAAGTTCCTCCTGGTTTATTACCATTACATTATTTCTTATTTATCCAATCTTATTTTTCATAAGTATCTGTTCCATAATTCCTGGCATAAAAACAACAACAACACAAACAAACAAACAACAGAACAGATTCCTCCATTTCTTTGGGTCTTTGTTCACTTGTGAAGACTCCCCTGGCTCACAAAACATTAAAAGTTTGCATTTTATTTTGGTTAATATTTCTTTTCGTTAGCATATCCACTTTTGTTTTAACAGCCTCAACTATGAAACTGAGATGGAATGGAATAGTATCTGTCTTCCCAGACAGTTCACAAATGGAAAATAATGGATGTTCCCAGAAAATGCCAAGTAAGTCTGAAAAGGTCTTTTACAGCACAGAAGAGGAGCCCAATTCTATGGCAAGGGTCAAAATAAAAAAGGCTTCAAAAGTGGGCGAAGGGTCTGGACTTAATTCTGTAAGTGTATTTTAAAATATGCACCATATGGAGCTGGGGTAGAGCTACCTCTGTGACAAAGAGTTTGCCTAGCATGTATAAGGCTCTGAGTTCCATCTCCAACATTATAAAATACCAAAAATACATGCCATGAATTCCTCAACTTCTGTAGGGCACTTTGAAGTTCCCTAAAGGCTTTATTCAGATAGCATATAAATTTTATTTTAAATAGTTTTCAAAATCAGTGACAAAAAGAGTACAAACATAAGTCTATAAGGTTTTAACCTTCTGAGGACCAGCAATCTACAACGAAGTTATCAAATTATAAGGTATAGAGTTGGCTCTCTGTGTGCAAATCATTGAGATTTCTAAAGAAAAAGTCATTGGACAGAAAGCTCACAGTGTTATATTAGTGGTTTATAAAATAGTCTCACCTAGGCTCAGACTATGACTTAGTAAAATGCTTGCCTTGTAAGCACAGGGGCCTGAACAGGACCCAGAACCCAGGTTATAAAGAGGTACAGTATGGTGATGTCCACTTGTAATCCTAGTGCTGCAGAGGTAGAGGAGGATCCTCGAGGCTCACTGGCCAACCACTCTTGCCTTTGGGGTGAACTTCAAGTCAATGAGTGAGTCTATCTTAATGTTCCTGAGGATAACACTCTGACCATCACACGCACATGCACATATGTGCCTGTATATACATGCACATGCACACACATATATATTATACCACCACCCCACACACAAACACAAAGAGAAACAATAATCTATCTTAAGCATATTTTGTGAATATCAGGAAATTCTGCTATGGTAAACTGTGACAATATTTCATACAAATTTTGCATTTATTGTGTCACATGTTCTGAGATAAAATAATTACTTTTCACTCAGATATATATTTCTGCATGGGACAAGTATGTAAATGAGACTTCTTGAAGGTTGAAATAGTGTCTAGAGAAAATGAAAAATCAAAGTCTGATAATTCTTCTAGTGCTGGCCAAAATGGCAATACAAGATAAAATCAGTTTGTTCTGCTCTGGCCTCAAATCACTTACAGTAAAACATACTATCCTTCTATTTGTTTGTCCTTCAGAATTATCTTTCAGTGCAACCCATAACCCAACTCCACCCTGCCTTATACAAGTGTTTTGAAAAGAAATCTCTCTAGTTCTTGCTAAGTGATAGCACCATCTGTTCTACGTACAGTGTACGTGAAAATAACGGCAAGAACTAACTCACTGCTTTTGCAAACGTGACAGTCAGGTAACTTAGTGCCTCTGGTATGTCATGAAGGAGCTTTTTAACTTTTGGATACATAAATTGTGAAAACATGAGTCAGCTACTAGAAAATGCAATCAGCTAATTCAGTCAAGACAGAAACACCCATTGTTTCTTGATATTTTCAGATGGTTATTATTCTGTAAGATGTCTGTTGTGCATTCAACTAGAGAAGGAATTGTAATATGAATCTAGTCATAAAATTACTCAAGTCTGGACTCTTAAAGATGAGTGATACGCTCGTATTTTAACAAATGACAATTTTCCTATAACTAAAACGGTTTTTTCAGTCCAATAATATGACATACCTCTCAGCCTCCATACTTTCTATGTAACCATTCTAGCTAAGACTACCAACAGGCCATCTTGCTCCATGGTCATCACCAAATCATTTCACTGTGAAATCACAGGGGATGTGATGGGAAAAAAAGAATGAAAGAAAGTGTAGCTAGAGTTTTCCTGCCTGGCCCACGGTCAGGGCAAATCTCTCTCACCCGCCAGTCCCACAGCCACTCAGACCCGATCAAGTAAACACAGAGACTTATATTAGTTACAAACTGTATGGCCGTGGCAGGCTTCTTGCTAACTGTTCTTATATCTTAAATTAATCCATTTCCATTAATCTATACCTTGCCACATGGCTCGTGGCTTACCGGGATCTTCCCATGCGGCTTGTCATGGTGGCGGCTGGTAGTGTCTCTCTCTCCGCCTTCCACTTCCCAGAATTCTTCTCCTTGTCCCGCCTATACTTCCTGCCTAGCCAATGGCCAATCAGTGATTTATTTACTGACCAATCAGCAACACACTTGACATACAGACCATCCCACAGCACTTCCCCTTTTCTTTTCTTAAAAAGGAAGGTTTTAAACTTTACACATCTCCAAAGTCAACTTGGTATATTTGGGAATTTGGGCGTAGTTTCTCTTACTACTTCCTGCTGGAGGGGGGTGCTGTATCTTATGGGGATACAAAAAAAATTTTAGAATTATGGAATAGTCCATGAGGGTATGTCGTCTGAGCCAGTTGCCTTGAAACCATTCTGGATGTTGGATCATCAGGGCCATGGTGTCATCGGAGACCTTTCAGGGGGTCTTGGCTGGTCAAACCTGATGTATCTTAATCTTGAACAAATCCATAGCCTCTGGCTTTCTGTGGAAACAAAATCAGAGCCTCCTTTCCAAAGCAACATATCCTTACATCTAAATTTTGAAGTCAAGGTACCTTTAAAATATACATTTTGGCATAACTCAACAGCTTTTGTAATCAAATGTTTTTCTTTAGTTACAAATATCAAAGAGAACATAATCCAGATTCTCTGTGTGGTAGCCATCTTTACGTGGCTTATTTTTTTATATTAGCTTGAGCCTATTGCTTTAAACTGCAGCCTTCTAAGCCTGAAATGGCGCTGGCGCTATGGCTGCTGGCTCCGCCCACTTCAGCTTCCCAACATGGCGGTAGTACGTTTTCCGCCAGTTCTGGGAGCCATCAACTCTCAGAAATAGTGGGTCTATGCTTCTATCAAAGTAGCGTGTAGCCCAGAAACCTCTTTTTTTTTTTTTTTGTACTAGCAAAGGCTAAATCCACCACACAGCTTAATGTGCCACTTGCAGAGGCCTCATTCCCGCCATACTGCAGGTCGAGCATGCACACCAGGAACCCGCCATAGTAGCTCAAACACGCAGGCTGCCGCTAGCTTGAAAGAGACAACTAGGAGCTGTTTTTAGCTCCGTTTTAGAATCTTTTTACTCAGGTTTTAGGTGGAAACTCTTGCCAACACGTTGGGCGCCATTTATAGCTAGAGTTTTCCTGCCTGGCCCACGGTCAGGGCAAATCTCTCTCACCCGCCAGTCCCACAGCCACTCAGACCCGATCAAGTAAACACAGAGACTTATATTAGTTACAAACTGTATGGCCGTGGCAGGCTTCTTGCTAACTGTTCTTATATCTTAAATTAATCCATTTCCATTAATCTATACCTTGCCACATGGCTCGTGGCTTACCGGGATCTTCCCATGCGGCTTGTCATGGTGGCAGCTGGCAGTGTCTCTCTCTCCACCTTCCACTTCCCAGAATTCTTCTCCTTGTCCCGCCTATACTTCCTGCCTAGCCAATGGCCAATCAGTGATTTATTTACTGACCAATCAGCAACACATTTGACATACAGACCATCCCACAGCAAGAAAGATTATTTCATAAATGTGTCCTTGCAGTTCTACTTCCAAAGGATAATAGTAGTAATTAAAAAGCCATCTTTCAAAGCATCATTTGGTAATGACACATAATTGCTCTGTCTTATTAAGGCAGCATCTTTAAATCTTAAGTCTCTAAATTATCTGTGATTAATGCAAAGACTTACAGAATTTCAATCAATCTGAATATTATTGGCTGTCTTGAATTAAATATGCTAATATTTCAAAGGAAATAAAAGCTAATCATTATAAATTTATATATTCAATCATTATATAAAGATTATAGTTTATCTGTAAGCAGTACATCCAAACATAAAATTATTTGAAAACATTTTCTTAACAGGAGTCCCCTTTAAGAAACTCAAGATACTTGAAAAATAATTTTGTAGAAAATTGTTAAAATTATAAAATTGTTGTATAATTATATTAGGTCTGAAAACTAAAAATCATGAAAGGTCAAAGCCATATTCTTGTTGTTGAAGATGGAGTTTAAGTGAAAAATAATAGAAGGATCTCTGTGACTCTTCATTTATATAAAGATATCAATATTAACTCTCATTCTGCATATTACAGACATAGTTTTATAATAAAATATATTTGACCAGCAAATATGTTATTGCATGTTCAGTTATATTGTAGGAGAAGTTACTTTCTCATTGTAAATAAGTTAAGCTATAGCCAAGAGCTTGGTTTCTTTCCTTTTTTAAGCTTTATTTATTGTTGTGAATTTATTGTTGTAGTTGTTAGTGTGTGTGTGTGTGTGTGTGTGTGTGTGTGTGTGTGTGTGTGTGAGAGAGAGAGAGAGAGAGAGAGAGAGAGAGAGAGAGAGAGAGAGAGAGATGTGGGAAGGGATGCATATGTGCCACCAGAGGACAGAGGACAGTTTTATAGGGCTGGTTCTCTTCTAACAGCTCACATGGATTTCAGGGGTTGAACTCAAGTTTTCAGGCTTGCTCAGCATGACCCTCTACCTGCTGAGCTATTTTACCAGTTCTTGAAGTTTGGTTTCAAATACCATTTTCCAACAAAGACAGTCAAGAGTCTTTGGGGGGCTGGAGAGATGGCACAGTGGTTAAGAGCACTGACTGCTCTTCCACAGGTCCTGAGTTCAATTCCCAGCATCCACATGGTGGCTCACAACCATCTGTAATGAGATCCAGTGTTCCCTTCTGGCCTGTAGGGATGCAGACAGAACACTATATACATAATAAATAAATAAATAAATAAATAAATAAATAAATAAATAAATAAATAAATATTTTTAAAAAAAGAGTCTTTGGAAAAACAGTTACTTCTAAGATTAAGGATACAACGAAACAAGACGAGCCTGAGGCATCCTGACAGAGAACAAGAAAATATTCAACAAACTCAAGAAGAACAGAGTATGTCCTGAGAACACAGTGGTCAGGCTAGAAGGACTTTCTGTAGCGAAATTTCAGTTTCAAGCAGTTCAGCAACTGTCAGCTGAAGTTTCACCACAGAGCTGCTGATACAGGCCTTCTCCAGCAAGGAACTGAACTGTAAATCTTAGAGAGAAAAGTTTTACAAATTTCTTTAGAGAGGGAAAGAGAGGCCTAGTGAAAGAAAAGAATTACACCAACCCCAGATCTCTACCAACAAAGCCACAAATTAGAAACAAAACTGTAGAGAAGGGAACACATCCTTAGAATTTGGAACCAAGTTAAACATTTATAAACATCTGTGGTAGAAGCATGGTCACATCCCAGTGTTTCAAGGTCCACAGCTGGGGCTGTGTTGAGGGACAGAGCAAGGCAGATGGGTTGAGGAACAGAACAAAATAAATGTCAATGACAGACATTAAAAATTAATCATAGAATGTAGGAAAACAAGAATGTGGACAGGGATCTTGTGACATCAGAACACACTTCCATAATATATTTTCAAAATTTATTATGAAGAGTTCATCTGCTAAAACCAAAGTTTGAATTTGTCCAAGGGATTTAGCTGGAAATGCCCACCAGAATGCCGACGAAGCCTGGCCAGCTGAAAACTAAACACAATTGAGCTCTATTGCTTTCAAGTTTCCAGATCAAGTGAGAGATTTAAACCAAGAAATTACAAACGGGGCTGTAAAAATCATCTGCGATGACTTGTTTTTTATGAAGCAATAATTTCTCTGTTCTGTGCAACCAAAAGTCTGAAACCACTGGCACAGTGACTGATAAAGCCTTTCCAATCACTCCTATCAGCTGTAAGTTAATGTAAAACACACAAAAAAGCTGTATTTGAAGAAGAGGCCCATGGCTCTTATTTTCTCATTCTCTAGTATGTGCTACAAAGTTGAATTTGTAAAGTTAGTCATTACTCTCGTGCCTTAAAAAAATCTCACTTTGAGTACAGATTGTCTTAAAGAATTATTTAATAAGTGTAAGGTCATGGCTGTTGACAAGTGACTTTGTTTTAAAAGTCACCTTAACAGAGTTATGGTTTAGAAAGAATTCTAGTGGCAGTTCGATGAAGAGAAGAAAAGATGAAAGACACAACACAAAGCACATCATGTCCCATTAACCTGCTAACATATTTGATTATTGGAGCTGGAACATGGTGAAATGCTGCTCCCAAATCTGAAACA
The DNA here is from genome assembly GCF_949786415.1 of Peromyscus eremicus. Classification (NCBI taxonomy): domain Eukaryota; kingdom Metazoa; phylum Chordata; class Mammalia; order Rodentia; family Cricetidae; genus Peromyscus; species Peromyscus eremicus. Next base: position 10,957,577 of record NC_081417.1, on the reverse strand, counting down.
AGAACAGAATATGCCACCCTGAAGTGCACCTCTTTGGCATAAAGACTATTTTGAGGTGATAATTTTGAGAAAGTAAAGTCATAGAGAAGCTCTGAAAACAAGAATATGTTACTGTCTTGTAAGAGAAATTTATATCTAAAAAGGAAGGCATCATTTCTGTGTCTCTATCCCCAAATCCAAAACAGAAGGATAAGTCCAAAGTACTAGGGACTCTAGTGCAGAACCTACACCAATGCTTTTCTGCACTTCTTTGTCTCTGGGCTGAAACCTTTGTTTTGGTGAGCAATGGTGATTCCATCTGAATTCTAGGCTGCCTCTCCTTTCTCTGTGTACCTCTCCTGAAAAATATGCAAAGGTATATATTTCAATAAACTTCTGTCTATTTTCTCATTGGTCTGTCTTTCATTTTGAGTGTCCCTTCCAGCTAGCTAGGAAGGGTAGAAAGAAAATTTCTTTCTTCTCTATGGAACTAGAGTGTCACTATAGTTTGCCTGTGGAACAAGCACTTTATACACATTGTCCATTTTCTCCCATTCTATAACCATCCAGAACATTAGAAGACTCCATCTTCAGGGGAGTCTTGGAGTGGTAGCTGCTTCAAGTTCCACTTCTATGTTACAGCATGGAATTGCTTGCCAATAATTTTAAAATGTTGTGTCTTTCTTTTAGAAAGAATAGCTTGCACTTCTTTCAGAGAAAAGGGTATTCTATTTGGAGCTACCACAATGCTTAATAAAAGGAAGGCATGAATACTTACCATATATTTGTGGATTAAAAAAAAAAAAAGAAAGCATAAAGAAAGGTAACTGCATCTCTCCAAATTCCATGGTATTTGGTTATTTAAAATAAAACTACCTGAGAAATACTGATTAATGAGCATGTTCCCCTAATGTATATTTTTATTTTTGCTGATTGTTTGGAATCTGAATCAAATGCATTGCAAAGCCCCAGGCTGATGAGTTTGGTAGAATTGCTCCCCCTCCATGCTCCCTACACCAGTATTTTCTTCTTAGCAAACGGAAGCTTCAGAAGCTGGCGTTAGATGGAAACGTTATCTTCGTTTTTTTTGAAGATAGTAAAAGTGAAAACAGATGCACACATTTGAATGCAGGAAGCCTTTAAGGCCTTGTCTCCTTTGTCGACCCTACCCCCCACTCCTTTTTCCTGTGAAGCATCAAAATAAATGTCCCTGCTCCTTTGAACTAAGTCGCCCACTGTGCATAACTGAAATCTTGGGCCCGGAAACACATGGCTCCTAACCAGAGCCCTTATCAGGACCTTGTCATCTGAGAGGACTGTGTCTGTCGGAACCCAGGCTGACTTCATGTGATCAGATCAATCAGCGGTAAAGAAAAAAGGTGCCTGGGGGAGGGAGGGAACCTTCAGGTTTGGCTGGGCTTCACTTAGCTCTAATTTCATGTGTGTTTTACCTGATGATGAGCAGAGCACCTGAGCATTGTATGTTTTTGCAGTGCTGACATTTCCTGCGCACCGCACCATTTAAAATTAAAGCTTTTATTAGTCCAGGAGAAGCTGAGGCAGGAAACAATGGCAGTTCAGGGAGAGCAATTATTTCTGTTCTGTTGTGTAGGATGTTTGAGCTTCTGATTAGCTGCAGTTTACAGTACTTAACAGCTAGCCAGTCTTCCCACGATTAACAACACATGAGAAATATTTTATCCTAGCAGCATGCCTCACACCCCTGAAATGGTGGCTTTATGTGTTTCTTGGTGACTTAAATCTCGTTTTAAAAAATACCTCTCATTTTCTGGGGTGTGTTTGGAAAGGATCATGCTACCAACAGTATGGAGCAGAGAGCAGCAGGCGAGGCGAGAGGGATCACTATGAAATGGATACAGAAAGCTGTGGGTTGTACACCATTAAGAGTTCCCAGTGTGATTCTAATGAGCTGATGATGGCCTCACCAAATCACTGTTTCTCTTCCAGCCCACTAAATTATAGTTCACCCAAATTAAATCAGTGGGACTCAAAACAAACGGTCTTCATCAAGATCTACATGTGTAAGAATTAAAAAAAAAACACAACAAAACATGCTCAATCATGTTTAATCACATGTATTGAATGAGGATTGTTAGGCTTCCTTTCTTCCCCTAAATACCTGAGTGATATGGGAAGTGTGTTTGTATTTGTAGGTCTGTGTACATGTATGTGTGTATGTGTCTACACAGGTGTGTATGCATGTGTTTGTTTCTGTGTATGTATGTGTGTGTGTGCATCTGTGTGTTGTAATGTATATGTGTGTCTGTATGTATATTGTATTATGCATATGTATGTATGGTGAGTGTTTTTGTGTTTGTGTATATGTATGTGTGTATATGTGTGTGTATTTGTATGTATGTATGTATGTATTTGGGTGCACATATGTATGTGTGTATTTGTGTGTGTTGTGTATACATTTATGTGTGTTTACATATGTAAATATACATGTATGTTTGTGTATATGTACATATGTGTGTTTGCATGTGTTAGTGTGTATATTTATATATACGTATGTGTATATGTGTGGTATGTGTGTATGCATGTGTGATTATATATATATGTATGTGTGCTTGTATGTATAAATATGTATGTATTTGTGTGTATATATGTTTGTATGTGTGTGTGCATGTGTGTCTGTGTATATATGTGTGTGTGTGTTCAAGTATGTGGTATGTTTGTGTGTGTGTGTGCAATTTTATTTCATTTCCTGTTTGACCCAATTGCCATTTTTATCCCACTTTTGATTATTACATGCCACTTGCAGCATGAATGTGGACGATCAATTCTAGTTCAATAGTCATCATTAGGTGGTAAGATTACCATTATCACGTCTTTATATGTACATTTGTTTCTGAATATATGTAGCTTTCACTTTGATTTTAAAGTGTCTCAAAAGCTGGAATTTGGTAAATTACATATTATTAGCTAGGAATAACTTATGTGAGATGTTCTTTAAAAGTCTTGAGGAGCAACAACGAAATGTGTCCTCTGTTGTTTGAGAGAATGGCCACACAGAGCAGATAAAATAAGCCATGTTGCATAGATCGACTTTCAAGACAAAGAAATCAAAGGCTGCTAAGCTTTATATCAGGAAAGATAAAATTTGGAGAAGATGGGATAATCACTACGTTTTATTGCTTCACATACTATTATGTCAGGCAATTAATACTTGTGGCACTTGTTGCCTGAGAGTTAAAGAAACATTACAATCACCAGCCAGCTTTGATTCTCAGTCTTTGAGTAATTCTTACTGTTACAAAAACAATCGGGGCTACACAGGGAAAAAAAAAATACCCAGAAAATACATTTAAGTTGAATTCAATCCTATACTTTCCATTTTCTGAAAGCAAACTGCAATCCCCAGCCATTAATGTCTTAATTGGTTTCATGCTAGTGGGGAGGGTCATATTAGACCATTTAATTTATAGCAGGAAATAAGCTTGTGGCCATTTTCATGCCCAGCTCTCCCCAGCTGACTCAACCATCTTGGTTTTCAGAGAGCAGCTCAACAACAGGACTTTCTACCATTTTAAATAAATAACCCAAATTCTCATTCCTAAAACAGAATGAGGCACAGGGCAGAGCTGGAGGCTGGCATCAGGAGTGCAGGGCACGTGGACCGCCAGAGTCGACTGCTAGGGACAGGAGATGGAGAAACACAAAGCACCTTGGGAACCTTGACAGAAGTCACTCCCAGGATGCAGATTTATTGATTCTCAAAACCTTGTTTCTTGTTTTGCTTTTTTCTTTTTCCTCCACTTTCTAACACACAAAAGTATCACAGGCATGGAAAAATACTGAGATCAACTGAGCAATGAAAAAACAAAAGCTATGTAGATCTAAAAGTCCCCTCTCCTGAAAGAACCTAAACAGGACAGCACAGTCAAGGAGGGAAGGAGGTTGGAGGAAGAAAACCAGGAAGGAGGGAGGGGGAGGGGAGGGCACCAGGAAGGGGGAGGGGAGGGCACCCGGAGGGAGAGAGGAGCAAAAGTGGGGAGGGCTGTCTTCAAGATACTTTCAGCAGAGAATTTGAAATAAATATCAATCTAATTTTTAAATGCCTGCAAATTCCAGTTTTTGGTTCATGTGTTTCTTTTGAAGGAAAGCCTGTGACACACAAGGCTAACAGAAACTTAGCAAGGTTTGGGGAACTCCAGGTGGCAAGGTCCTACTTACCCTCCTAGCCAACGGCAGACAAGGAAGTAAAAGTGAATGCTCTACAAGACATAAAGTAGAGGGAAAAAGGAAAGAATGGCCTGCTCAAGTCTCTTGATATTTCTATTAAGAAATAAAGAGCCGTTACCAAACTTCCCCAGATTTAGTTGTGGTTGGTTAAAAGGAAAAAATAAATGAGTTACTGGATGACTGAATTTTGAGAAAATTCCTGCCCTGTAATTAAGTATCACCATTATGGTCAGGTACTGTATTTACTGATATAGGGGCATAGCTAGAAATGACACTCAGCATGGAAACTTCGGGGCTCTGATGTTTAACCCAGGGCTGGGCTCACCAGAGCTCATTCCAGAGCCAGGGTCCTAGAAGGACAATCACCTTTGAGTGTAAAGAAGCCACATGCCTCAACAAGTAGGAAAATACCTGGCTGGCTCCTACAGTTCACAGCTCCTCAAATTGGCCTTTTATTCCAAAGACAAGGTTTCCTTCATCTGCTAGGGATTGTTCTGTCACCATAACAGAACAAGCAGATCTTCGAATACATCCTTTCACAGGGTACAAACCCAACTTAGGGCTGTCCTCACCATCCTATGTACTTCAGAGAGCTAAGCCCTGTGCGACGTAACATGTAGAGGCCCAATCTGGGAGGTTTGAGGGCACTCAAGGACTGAAGAAAAGCTCAACAAATGACTGTACTCGTGGGAGGCTTTACTATCAGAATGGCTCAGCACTCTACTCTGGGACATGGAGGTAAAAATCAAAAATGGGACAGACATAGGGTGAGGCAAAGAAGAGGTGATTTTGATAGAAGGGACTCCAGTGACAAAGCTGGCAGTGGACAGCAACAGGTGGGCAACACAGCAGCAGCTGAGACTATCAAGCTTCACAAAGTCTTTGTGGTGCCTTTCAGCGAGCCTGCTCTGGCAGCAGGGGAAGCAGACCCTTCAGCATGATTGGGAATGTCTTTTGATGGGCTTTGGCTTCCTAAGCTGACACACTCCTGATTGGTCATTATTTGTCACCTCATTTGCATGCATACAACCAATCGGGACCCACCCCTGGTCTGAATAAGACAATGCAGGATGAGGGTAGACAGCTCCTGCCTTCAAGTTCCTGTAGAGCCAGACCAAACAGGCCTCCCGTCCCTGCTGCGCCTGCTGTAGTCAGGGCATGCATTCCTGCATGTTTCTGTAGTCAGGGCATGCATTCCTGCATGTTTCAGTAGTCAGGGCATGCATTCCTGCATGTTTCAGTAGTCAGGGCATGCATTCCTGCATGTTTCTGCTGGACCTGCTCTACAGACTTGTTCCTCAGAGGACGGCCCCTATCTGACATCCAGATGCCTGCTAGATACTGTCACTGAGAGTTCTCTGACCTTACTTCCTGTTTGGGTTGTCACCTGTCTGGTGACCTATTTTCTCGTTTAAAGTGTTACTCCTATGTGGATAAAGTCCTCAATCTTCCTTGTTTATTTGCCCATGACTGTGTACAGCACTTTGTTCATGGAAAGGGCAATGGAAACCCAAAAGGAGACAGGCAAATCAGCTGTCTCAGTTCCTTTCCCATTCATCATGAAAGGCCGTGGCCACTGTAACTAAAGAAAGGCTAGCATGGGGAAAGCACAACACAGTTCTTTGACTGTAGATTTATCTGAGTATAGACTTTTAGTTTTATTGCTCTGTATTTTACCAGAGTCTCCGGACTAAAGATCCAAAGTTCTGGAATGAATTACGTTTTGTGCTTTATCCTCAGTCATGAAGAAATGGGACTGGGCAAGACCAATAACAGGGTTTCGAGACAGCCCAGCAGGCATGTCTGCCATCATTCATCTTGTCCTCTCTGGTGGCATTCCTTCACTATGGGTGTAGGGTACTTACACTTTTTGCAGTTGGGATATTATGATCGATAATCAAAACAGGTGGGGCAGAGATTGTAGGGCCCTGGTCTCCTCCCATATTGAGTAAAGCCGTTGCCTGCTTGCCTACCTTGACCAGATGTCCTCCCTATGCTAATTCCCTGCCGGTATCCACCCTCCTGAATGCTTTAGGGAAGTTCCTTGTTTGTGTATCCTGCATATTTGGGCGTTAACAGCTTAGATGCAAGATTGTAAACATCAGTAGCAAACTTCTGCCCTCTGGGGTTCTCCCATTGTGCTGTAAGACTGTATTTAAGGTTTCCTCCCTCTTTCAATAAAGGGCATTCAGCTGGCATTCAGCATTCAGCTGTGGCGAATGACTGGCTGTCTCTTGTCCCTTATTTTTTAATCCACAGCCCCTCGCTCGGACATGGTGAACGGGTGGTGGTAGCACGGGCGTTATCCCTACAAGAGATGTCTTTATTGTCCACTCTTCTAGGAAGGTTTTGTGGCTTTGGAGGAAAGGATTCTACTTTCCATGGTCTGTCTTGAGGAAAAGAAAATCTAGTTCATCTTTCCATGAGGGAAAACAAAGGATCAAGGACAAGAGATCAAAAGAAGATGAAATTTTGCTTCTAAGATCTTCTTCACTTTGGGGTCTCTGCTATAGTTTGGGTCTCAACTATCCTCCAAGGCCCCACATTAAAGACTTGGTCCTCAGAATGTTGCAATGGGGAGGTGGTGAAACATTAGGAGGCAGGCCTGGCGGGAGATCCTTAGGCCCTTTATCCTTTTCACTCTTTGGTCATGAGGTGACAAATTTTCTCTGCCCAACGCTATGTGGTGCCCTATGGGCAATGAAGCTATTGGTCATGGACCAATATCTGAGCCAAAATAAAGTACTTTTCTTTATAAGGGTGTTATCTCAAGTATTTCATTATAGTATCAGAAAGCTAATGGAGTATTGTTTTCTCAGCCCCAACACAGAGCATTTTCTACTTACTCCTCCTCACACTGCACTTACATTCAGAACTTTTCATAGGTATAAACTGAGTTCAACACACAGTGGTAGGTGATTGGTGTGAGCTATGAGTTACAACAGGAGGGAATAAGCTACTTTTAAAATTTCCAGGTAACCAAAATCTTCAGGAGGGAAAAATCAGAATGATGAGGGAATATTAATGTAGAAATAAGAAACACCTTCTAAGATAAAAACTTAATACAATTACAAGAAGCAGGCCAATTGTCACCAGAGAGATAGATTAACAAGGAAATGACGTGAGATTTTGAAAACTACGTTTGTTAAATGATTTTTTTAATTTCACATAATATTATGATGCCCTGTAGTTTAAACCTATAGGAAGTTAAATGAACTGAAGATGTAGCTAGGTAGGGACAGGAATTGTATCTCCAATAATTAAATTTATGAATGTTTAGCAAATATTTACTAGGAAAGGATGAGTAAACTGGAGGGCATTTGACACGGGACTATGGGGGAAGCTGTCCTTTTCACCCTGCTTCCTCCTGACCAGATGCAAGGCTCACTTTCCAGGCCAACATCTTTATTGGACACCCAGTGTTCCAGGAGTCTAAGAAGCACCCATAGCTTTGTTCCTGTGAAATAAAATATTTCATTCGCTTTGTTCTTAGGCCAAATAGAAAGCATTCACAGACACTCTGGGGACTAAAGTCTAGTGAACACAGAAACAGGGTACTTCTTGAGGAAAGTGGATGGTAAAATGATGCAAGATGGCAAAAAAGTAGCTTTTTAAACAGCCAGAGATAGTGTCATGTCTACCTTACCCTCCAACCTCCCACATTTCTAAAATACATTGAGATCAAAAGTCTCAGGGAGCTCTCAAGAAAATTGCTGTGTTCCCTGTTCTATGAGACCTGTGAAAATATTCCACTCACACGGATAGTTAAGGAATTTAATGAGATAATGCTACACAAATATCCTATTGCCGTACAGAATCAGAGTAATGGCCAATAATGTGATTTGCTTGCCTGCCAGTCTCAAGCAGAGCCCTTGTTTTTGAAAGGAAAGAAAGCAGAAAAAAAATCTTACTTTTGATTCAGAGCAAGGCTTTGGCACCTCTTCAGAAAATGCATTTGGAAAGTGTGATTTTTTTAAAAAAACTTACTGGGTTAAAAGATAAGAAAGATAAGAAAGGCTCAGTGCCACCAGGGGCAATTTAATACTCAATTTCAAAGACAACATGAGTTTGAAATTTTGAAGCAAAGAAACTGGTGATACATAATTTAATCTAGTTCTCAAATGCTTACATTTTAATTTGGACTGTTTAAACGCCACTCAGGAGACAACAGGAACATGAAAGCACATCACAAATCACAGAATGAATCACTTTGTTTTCCAGGCAGCTTTATTAAACCCAGATAGTTGAATGACAAGTAAGGAGAGTGATCCTGGAAATCACGTTTCTTGTGATTTAGAGGGATGGCAGTCATTGGCTTCACTGTTACAACTAGAGTGGAAGGCTGTATTTTTCTAGAAAGAGTGGCATTCATTTCTTAGATGTGTCTCTTCAAACAAGAATTTAGTTGCTGGTTCAGATACAACACTTAAATCAGCAGTACTGTGTGATTCAGTAGTTGAAAACAAAATTTTGGAGATATCATAAAAAATTCCTAAGATAATTGTTTACTTCATAAATTCTGGGGAGGTTATTTAGACAAATACATTGTCTTAGTCCATTTTTCTATTCATGTAACAGAGCAACCAAGGCTGTGTAATTTTTTAAATTTTATTTTATAATTTAATTTAGTTTTATATATCAGCCACCCCCCCTGCCTTCCCCCCAGCCCACCCCCCCATTTCCATCTCCTCCAGGGCAAAGACTCCCCTGAGGATTGAGTTCATCAACTTGGTAGATTCAGTCCAAACAGGTCCAGTTCCCTCCTCCCAGGCTGAGCCAAGTGTCCCTGTATAAGCCCCAAGCTCCAAACAGCCAGCTCATGCACTGAAGACAGGTCCCAGTCCCACTGCCTGGATGCCTCCCAAACAGATCAAGCTAGTCAACTGTCTCACTTATCCAGAGGGCCTGATCCAGTTGGGGCCTCCTCAGCTATTGGTTCATAGTTCATGTGTTTCCATTTGTTTGGCTATTTGTCCCTGTGCTTTTTCCAACCTTGGTCTCAACAATTCTCGCTCATGCAAACCCCTGCCCGATGGCCAGAACCTGGGGCCATGTTGGGCAGGTCTTCCCCGGAATGGCTGGTGCCCAGGGATGGGATCTAGGGACAGACCTCTCTGGGTATGAGCCCAGGCACTCACCTCTTGTCCAGATGGGAGGGCCAGGGCCAAGGCTGTGTAATTTTAAGAGGTAAAACGTTTACTTTTCTCCAGTTATGAAGGTTATGTAGTCTAAAGCCAAAAGCTGTACCCAGTGATGCCCCTCTGTAGCTTGTGATTCTCTGTGGAGTCCTGAGATGAGCTTCATCTCTATGGAGGTCATAGAGATGGACATCTTCCAAGAAGACTGTGTGTGCACCGTAAGCAGGTTACCACTGAGATAAACTTCATTGCTATGAAGGGCATAGAGATGGATATCTCCTGAGGAGACCATCATGAAGTGTGTGTACTATAGGCAAGTTTATAGCTGACTTAATAGATTTTGATGAAGATGGTTATTAAGAGAGTTGCATTTGAAAACAGCTGTCCTCTTCTAACAAAGTTTGTTTTTCTAATTAGAAAGGAAGTAAGAACAACATGGAAAATGTACTGAGAGTTTCATAAATGTCTTTAGTGATCCTTATTTTCAGAATATATCCTTTATATTTGAGGTACGTTATTAGTGTTGTTTTTTGTTTTGTTTTTGGAAGGAATTTATTACGAGTTTAAGCTTCTAATACTCCAAATCATTCTCTAATATGATGAATTTAAGACCAACAAATCTGAAGAATTCTTAGATAAATACAGTGGACTTTTTTGTTGCATACACTGAACAACATGGTTTTACACTGAGACACATATACACACACATGGATTTAAAAGCAATATGTAAATGATAGACTATTAAAGAATAAACTTTTAGTAACAGCACTGATTATAACTGTAAATAACAGGACAAATGTAAACAACAGGATGTGTGATTTTACTGAAAGCCGACTATGTGCTTACAATTTTTCCAAATACTCATAGACAGGTTGATGGTAATAATGTATATTATTAATAAAGTTATTCTTCTAAAACAGAGTTTTTCAAAAATTTTTATTTGTTCTTTGAAAATATCAGACACATTACAATGTGTCTCCACCCTATCCACCTCATACTATCCCCTTTATCTCTCCTTAAGATTCCTCATCATATGGCCCTCACAGTTTTGTGTTTTCCTTTTAAAGCTTTTGTTTACTTTTTCATCTATGTTTTAATATACTGAGTCCAGTAAGTGCAACTAAAATGCATATTGGCAAATGGTCATCCATAGGAGCATGAGGAACCTGCCCGTGGCTATACCCCTAGAGAAAAGCAAACCTCTCCCATACGCTTCCATTTCTGCTTGCCTGCAGCCGTCAATGTCCAGTAACCCTCTTCTTTCCAAGCTGAGTTGTTTTTCCAGAAAAGGTTTCTTAATATCAGAAGATCAAGAACCACCTGTCTTACATCTTCCCTCTTAACTACAAGAATACATTCTTTCCATAAATCTGTTTCTGAAATAAGTACTAATATACAAATACAAATCACAAACAACAAGTATTTCCATTATACAGCAAGATGCCTCTACTGCTTAAAACTCCCACTTCAGTTAATTTTTATACAGATATATCAATTCACATATATACATTTGTCTGTACCAATAAATCATACAGAAATAGGCCCATTGGCACATATATTTATAAAGCCTATGCCTATATGTTGTCATAAATCCCAAATGGCCATTATCAGGGGATAACTCTAGCATATTAATTAATGTAAGTATATCCTTGGTACCTTGAAAAGCTCAAATATTGTAGCAGCGGAAATAGTTAAAGGAATACTAAGAGCTACAAACCCTCTTCCAGCCAGGACACCTCTTAACCACAGATGTAGTCAAAAGTACTCAGTGTCCATGCTACTCTCTTTGCAGATCTAACAAAATATATTTTTAAAATTTGTATTTCAACATATTAAACAGTAAAAATAAGTAACCTATTTGTATATTTTTCTTTATTTTGATATAGGGTCTTTTGTAACCCGGAGGGCTTTTGACTGGAACCTGATCATGTACTTTTCCTATATTGCTAGTGCCAGCCACGCTGAATTACAGGCCTACTTCACAGTGCTCAACTAATGTACGGGTATATTTAAAAACAAGTACTCATATCTTTAGAAATAGACATTAATTATTCATTTTCCTAATAGGTACCTTTATGATACTCCAAGAAATGAAGGTTCTGGATGTTTTGATTCCATTTACTTTCTCACATAATGTTATTTTCATGTTCTTTATTTCATCTTTATGTCTTAGTTTGGCTTGTCTAAGACAACTTTAGGTCAGAGTTTATTTGAAAAGTGACTTCAGAGAGAAAGTGATAAGATTAAGGAAAAGCCAAAGGGAGAAACTTGTTGACCAGGTCATGAGTTAGGTCATACTGAATTGATAGAGGCCCAGAAGAAAATATGTTCTTGTTCTTACCCCAGCACCTTTTGTGTTGTTTTTGTTTTTGTTTTTGAGACAGGGTTTCTTTGTGTAGTTTTGGTGCCTGTCCTAGATCTCACTCTGTAGACCAGGCTGGTCTCGACCTCCCAAAGATCTTGCTAGCTCTACCTCCCGAGTGCTGGGATTAAAGGCGTGCACCACCAACACCAGGCTAACCCCAGCATCCTTTAAATAAGACCTTATTTAGTAAAACAAGCTTTGTGGTTCTGATGAGTGTAAGGACCCAGACGAAGGTCATTCTGGGTTAAGGTAGACCCTCAATCTAATACTAGGTCAAGTGGAGACAAGAAAAGGCCGACATCAGGAAGGAGAAGGCCAAACAAAGTGAAAGTCAGAGCTTTGAGTGATGCACCCACAGGCTCAGGAACACCTGGTACGAGAAGCTGAAAGTGACAATGTGGGGGAGGGTTCCTCTTTGAGAGCATTTTCCAGAGCACAGCCATCCTGCGTCTTGGATTTTAGTCTTCGGCTTTCAGAACAATTTCAATTGTCCTGAGACAAGAAATTGACAGTAATTTGTTATAGCTAATATAGAGAATTAAGATAGGGTAGCTGTGGAATCTGTCTACTGGCTTCCATGTGAGGCATGCTAACTACTGCCTGGCATTAATGACCTCTCTGAACTTCTGAGTAGACTATATAGTGAGGAGCTGTGCTTTGCTGATGCCAGAGAAGGTAGAGGCCAGGACACTAGGGGTGGAAGGAAAGACGGGGGTGGGTGGGTGGGGAGGGTTGGGGCGTTGGGGGGTGTTGGGGGGACTGCAGCCCTGCATAGACAGTGACAAAGCCTGGGAAATACACTTGGTATTTTGTTCTATTGTTCACATAGTGTTCATTTCAATTTGTTATGTATCTCCTCAATTTGTATTATTTCTTATATTTCCATGATTCTATCTGAAATCATTTTTCTTCCAATGTAAATAATAGCTAACCATGTATTTTAATTTGGTCAACTGGCAAATATATCCTCTTAGTTTGCATGAAAATGTATTCATTTCTGGTCATCTTTGACCTCCATTTTCTGTTGATGGCTTATGGTGGGGGTGCAGAAGGACTCAGTTTTCTTCAAGGGGCTAGGCGATCATCCTCCAGTGAGAATACAGGCAACACAAATTAGACTTGGTATGTTTTTCTTTTCTCCTTTTCTTTGCCGGATGGATAACAAGGGTAGGGGTGTGGACCTGGAAGGACAGGGAAGTTAGTGTGATCAGGGTACATTATGTGAAATTCCCAAATAATCAATAAAATATTAAGTTGTTAAAAAAGAAAATGTGTTCATTTCATCTTTATTTGAGAATGTTCTTATACATGTCGATCTCTAGGTTGCTTGTTATTTTCTTTCACCATTTCCCAGACATTTCATTTTCCTCTGGTGGCATCCTTTGTGTAAAATGGTAGCTGATATATGTGTGTATACATATGGCTTTTACCCTGGATATGCTTCTATATTTGATTCCCTGTATTAAAAATGTCTGAATATATTATTTTAAGTACTTGAATTTCACAAATCCATACCTTTCTTCAGTCTTGGGAAGTCTAATCATTATTTATCAGTCTCGGATCCTGCTTAATTTTATTTATATTTCAATTGGTTAATTTTTCAGTGTGGAAATATCTTCATGAGTTTAACTATAGCTTTCTGATAACACTCAGATGACAAGTCACAGCATTCAACCAGCAAGTTGTTATCAGATGACGCCAATTCTGCCCCTGCTGTTTCCAGTATCTGGGCCATGTGTGAGTATGTTTCTCTGGCTCATTTTCTCCTCTCCCCTTAACTATAGACACTGGATACTGATGCTGTCAGAAGGTCAGATGATACCATCTTCCTACAAAGAGCAGCTATTCGTCTTGTGGTAAGTAATAAAACTAAACTCCAGAGCTCAGCATTGTGTCATACAGCCATAACCCCAGCATTTGAGGAATAGGATTGAGAGTTCAAGGCTAGTCTGTGCTACATAGCAAGATTCTAACAAACAAACAAACTGCATAAAAATAAAGAACAACAAAATTGATAAAAATGTATTCCCCTGATCAGGAAAAGTTCTCTTTGGTGTCTTTCTGGGGCAGCTTCTGCAGCCTCTACTGACTTTTTAGGGGATAAAAGCATTTGAGAGGACCATCAAGAGTCTTGGGGTTCACCTTCTTGGCGAGCCCTAATGATTCATCTTCTCTTTACTAAACATTGCTGACAGTCCACTCCTGCATCAGTCAGCTCCTTCCACTGCTCACCTGATGTAGTTGCGGTGCTGGAAGTTGTCTCCAGGGACAAAATGATCAGAGAACTTGGGTGGCCCTCCAAACTGTTCTGCTTTCTGGGGAAGCTGGGCCCCATGATCCTTGTGCATAAGATTGTTCAACTCATATATGAGCAATTGGCTTGTTTGTCTTTTCCTATTTTTGCTTATTTGATCTAAGTCTTACCACCAAAAGTGGGATCATTGTTTTAAGTTAGAAATCCCAACGGAGTGTGTATTTGTAGGGAATGAGATCAGCAGGAAGAGTGGGAACATTTGTCTCTGAGTATCTCTGATGTTTTGTTTCCTCATAATCATTAATGCTAAGACTATAATAACTGGCATACCTCTTTCGAAGGAGGAAGAGTACAGTGAGCAGAAGTCCAGATACTTTAAGGGATTGCTACTATATTATCTAGGCTGCTCTATTTTAAACCTCCACAACACTATACAAAAGCATGTTGGGTAATTATTTCTTTTAATTGATTATTATTTAATTAAAATAAGCTAAAATTTTAAAATATTAACTTATTACTATGTACCCATAAGTATTTTAAGTTCAAAAATTAGATGGATAGAGAAGATGGCATTAATAACATATAGACAGACAGATGGTAGATGACAGGTAGATACAGACAGATTTCCTCCTCTTCCTACTAAACATATAATCAAGTTGATTTTTTTTAAAAAAAAGTAATAACTATGAGAAATCAGACAAGAAATAAATGTGAATTATATCATGAGGATTGTAAGTTTTAAGGAAAATATAATGACATAATAAAGACTCTCAGTGTAAGTGATACTGTCTAAATGAGGTGTTACAGCTGTTATTGTGATAGAGTTATTTGCCACCAAAATTTCTACTAAGATTAGTTAGTCTCATATGTTTTATGATCTCCTCAGGGGAAAGCACTCATCTATTCAATATGTTTATTCCTCCAATGTATCATAATCACCATTATAAGTCCCACTGCATACACTATATGCATTTGTCCACACATAGACCATTCCAGCCAATAAATAAGTTTTGAGAACAAATTCTCTTTTTATGAAGGCACCATTCTCAAGCAAATGACAGATTAGAGACACTTGTTATTACAAATATTTGTATTTTTATGTAAACATGAAACATAATGGGCTTTTCTCCTGATAATTTCCAAGAGGAAACTGGGCAATGTTTTGTTGTGGTGTTCTAGTTCTGTTGTTTTAGTCAAAGGTATTAGAGGATTCAATTATCCTAAGTCATTTTTAAGATTACATGCTTTCCAGTTGCACATTTATTTATGATCTTACTCTAAAGCAAGCCAGAAAGAATAATCCATCACTGAAATGCTCTTTTTACAAACAACAGTAAGATCATGGATTTTAAACACTAGATGCTTTATGAAAAAAATGTTTTTGTGATAAAACCATAATTTTAAATGTGAAATATCAGTTTATTCTGAAACATAATTAGATAAGAAAGCATTATAAATATAATCTTAAAGTCTAAATTAACACAATGTTATGCTAAATTCAAGAAAGTAAGTTTAGATCTATGAATATATATAAATAAATACATATTTCAGAAAATAGCATCATGCTTTAAGAATCCAATAAAATAGACTAAATACCACTTAAAGTACACATGATGAAAATAACAACTAGTTATAAAATAAAACTTGAGGGAGGAGATATAATAGCAACAAAATAGCAGTGATGTTGAAGAAGGGAAACTTAAAAAGAGATGGCATCCATATGCAAGGAGAACATCCAAAAGTTCTGGGAGACACAATGACTAAAACACTCAAGGTTCTGTCCTGTTGTTTTCTGGTTCTGCTTGAGAGGATGTAAAGGCCTCACACATGCTAAGACTGAACTACAAAATGAGTCACATGTGCTGCTCAGTACCACTACATGGTTGGACATCAAAATCCAATGTGAATCTTATCAAAATATTCATAATATTTCTAGATTAATATAAAGAACAGGGTAACCTTTGTTAAAATCCATCCCACTATAAAGCTAAGAATATAAAAAGAGAATGGCACTTGCTTCTGACTAAAAAAAATAAGACAGTAAATCTCGTAGTATATGTAAGTCTAACTCCATGAGGCTGTTTGTCCACTTGATAAAGAATTTCAATTTAAATAAGAAAATGTGAACTAATCAATAAATTAAACAAGGACAATAGGCAAGCCATTTCAAAAAATAAGTTTGAATTCCTATTTCACATGTAATAAATTTCAAATGGGCCAAAGAATTATAGTTGATAAACAACCATAAAATGTTAGGCAAAAACAAAATGAAACAACAAATCATTCAGCATTATTTTATAACTTCAGAATAATGAAGGCATCTAAAGATGGTACCAAATTCCAGAAGACTTATGATAATGTATTAATAAATTCAAGTTTGCTAAATCATAATATTTCTTCTTGAAGAAAAGACATAAATCCAAAACAAGAAACTGGAAATACTTGTAACTCATATCACAAAATGTTAATTCTTTAACATTTAAACATCGACCAGTCACTAAGGATAGAAGAGTTATAAAACACATGTTTTGGAGTATATGGAAAGACAGTTCATAGAACATTAAACGCAAAGACCTGTCTCTTCTCCCTAAAGTGAAGACATGCTAAAATAAATGTTATTTATAATAAAGGAAATGTAAAACTAATAGTTACATTCATAGATCATTTTCCCTTATGCATACTGGCAAACAGCAGATGGTTAGCTAACACAGACATTTGAACTCACTGCAGAAAGTGTCACTTGGTACAACTTCATGGGAAACAACTTGATACTACTTATAAAACTTTTATTTTAAAACTGTTATTTCTTATTCCTATCTATACTTCACTGTTTATGAGACTATATAAATTCATAAACATGTATAAAGTAACCATGCTTAATTTTCTTCACTTAAACATCTTTTCTATTGCAAACACTTAGAAGGAAATCTGTTTACATCACTGATGGATGGATAATAATACTAAGACATAGCCAGGTATGGTGGCACACACTTTTAATTCCAGTACTCAGGAGGCAAAGACAGGGGTATTTCTTTGATTTAGAAGCAGTGTGTTCTACATAGAGAGGTCCAGTCCAGCCAGGACTTCAGTGAGACTCTGTCAAAAAAAAAATCTCTAACGTATTTTGTAGGAATATAGATGATGAGAAATTTATTTTTAGCAAACTTTCCCTAATGGGTTGAATCATGTCTGAAATTTGTGTTGAAGCTCCTACCCCAAATGCTTTCAGAATATAATTATGTTTGGAGAGAGGAGCTTTAAAGGGGGAGTTAAGATAAGATGAAGTCACAGGGGTAATTCTCAGTTCAGTGAGTGCTGTTCTTACATGAAGAGATAGTATGGAAAGAGAACATGTATCTGAAGGGTGCCATTGTGATGGCTGTTTGGAGACCTTTATCTGAAAGCAAAGGAGAGCTACCACAGAAGATGCCACGTATGTTCACAGGTAGACACATTTCTAAACAGTCTTATTAAATAAGAAACACAGAGCCAAATACAGGGGTAATAGCCAAAGAGATCAGAGAAATAGCGAATAGCATCTGACTAACCTTAGCTTACCACCACGCTGTAGCTTCCCAAGAGAGCTTCTTCCTGTCTAACCTGTGCTTTTATTGCCTTCCTGTTCTGCCTTCTCCTTGGTTCTAAGCCCAGCCACATGACTTCCTCATCACTGCCTGTCTATTCAAACATCCAGGTCTCTATGGTCGGTACTGGGATTAAAGTCTCGTGTCATCATGCTTGGCTGTGTCCTGGACCACACAGAGACTCTGGCTGCCATGTGATACAATTAAGAGCATGGGCTACCACCACCTGACTTCTGTTTATGGGTCGCTATGACCTCTGATCTCCAGGCAAACTTTAATTATTAACATACAAATAAAATATCACATTTCAGTACAAATAAAATATCACCACACCCATACCTTGAACTTGGATTTCTAACCTCTAGAACTGTGGGGACACAGACACCTTTAAAAAAATGTCTGATATATGGGATAAGAGTTGTTATGTTGACTTCATCAGCCCAATATATGAACATTTCTGTAAAAAATTACATTTATATGCATGTACATATGTGTTTCCTTGAATGTTTTTAACAACTAGTTAAACTGGTTGGGTGCAGTGGTATCTCTGGTTGTTGATGAAAAGATGAGGGTGACACTTGTGGAAGGAGATAAGTCCTTGGAACTGGGAGGTCCCAGAAGCATCCCCTGTCTGTCTATTTGCACGTAACCTGGGTAATATGCAAACTTAATATGCCACCAAGGTACAATATGACAATCAATGACATCCTAGTATCTACAAATGAACACATAATGACTATTACATTGTTTGATGTTTTATTTGCATAGGACAAAAGTGATAAAATATTGGAAATATGAGAACACTCTTTATCTAGCCAAAAGATTAGTATTATGCCATAAAGACACAAATTAAAAAGATGCTGAGGTTATGGACATGATTTAGCTCTGTCCTGAGCAGGAAAATACAGCTAAACTGTAATTCTATTGGTTATGGGCAGATGGTTTAAAGTTAGCAAACAATAAAGAGAGGAAACAGGAATCTCCTATTTTATTTCAGTCTTCCCTGTCAAAGAGAATGATTTTCAGGCTGGAAAGAGTGGGGAATATAATGTGTATGGGGAATTGAACCTGAAAAATAAGTGAAGAGATTGCAAGAGAGCACCCAACTACTGAAAATGAATGCAATTTTCTAGACCCAGATGAATTCTAAGGTGGTGTGTGAACTGGTACCTGAGAACCCTTGGCTACCATCAGTAATCATTTAGAGGATGTTAGGGAAGAATAAACATTGTCCTGACTTCACAAAGTTCCTGAAGGTTCCCTCTGTGAAACGTAGGTGCATGTTCTTTTTCTTTTTATTCTTTTGTTTCTCAGAGTTGTTATGTGATTCAAGAATTTTAAGGCAGCAATCCATAGAAAATAATGAATTGATTGAGATGGGAGGAATCTTACAGCAATAAATATGAACCAGGTTACATCCAGGGGGAACTGACCATAGCATGCCAAGAGTAAAGTTGGTATGTTACTTTTCTCTGCTCTAATAGTTTGTTCTGCTCCATCTCTCTTCTTTTTATTTATTCATTTTTATATTAGTATATATTTACTCCTATACACACTTATCATTACCTCAGCCTTGTTTGAAATTGCATAGATTTTAGACATACCGAGAAAATTTACAAATCAGCTAATATTGACTGAGCATTGTGCTGAACTTTTCTTAGAGATGACCGAGTTGACAAGGGGAAGCTCAGTCCTTACTACTGCAGTATTTGCAGCTAACAGAGGCAACAGATAAATACATTTGAAGCAATCATTGGCTGCTGAACCTTCCCCATTGGAGAAGTTTGGCATCAGTGATGTCATTGAAGGGATGCCTGTGAGGCTTCTTGAGCTTCCCTCCCTCCCCACAGGAACATGACTGATTTAAAATGACTGTAATTATCTATAAGAGGTATGAGAGGTGCTCTGGAAGATTCTGCAATGTGAACCTATAAGAAGATCTGTGACAGAGAGTGCTATGGCAGAAAGCATAGAGAATTCAGGGGTTATACAACGGAGGCTCTAACCTAATCTACAATATCAAGCACACGATTTGATTTAGTAGAAGTGACATCATGCTGCTTAAACTGTGAAGACGAGTAAGGGAACAGGTGCGAAAATAAATAACAAATTTTGCAGATAAAGGAACAAGTACCTGCCAAGTTCTAGAGGCAAGATTTAGTTCTAGGAATGGACTCTGACTAGAGCACAGATTGAGAATGGAGGGATATAACATAATGAGCCTGCAGGGAATGGTGTAAAGAGCCATGCAATTACCAAAGCACAGTCTGTACTTTATTCTTTGAATAATGGAAGCAAATATAGATACTTAGTGCTAGAGTGTAACATCATCAGGTTTTTTTTATTTTTAGCAAGACTTCTTAGGCTGGGGAATGGATAGGAGGGGCTCCATCTGGAGACAGGAAGCCTGATGAGAAAGCTGTCGCCATGGTAAGAAATACTGGTGGCCTTCAGAGTAGAAATTCAGGAGGGAGGATGTCTATGAACTGTTTTCAAGGTCATATTGGTAGAACTCTGGGATTAATTGCATGAGGAAAACAATAAAGGGACAGTCATGGTAAGTTTCCAGGCTTCCAGCATGTACTCCTGTGTGGTATTTGCACCACTCACTGAGCTGAATTACTGGTCCTTAGCAAGTCTGGATTTTTGGGAGTAGATGAGGAACTCACTGTTGTCTTCAGGAGAGATCAAGCAACACTGTGTAAATGAATCTTTTTTAATGATTTCCTTTAAGGACTATATGGATACTATAATCTAAAATAAACAAATGCTTGACAATGCTTGTTGTTGTAGTTTGAGTGGTGCCTTCATAGGCTTGATTTGAACACATGGTCCTCATGGGGCTGTTTGGGAAGGTAGCAGAATCTACTGGAGGTAGAGCCTTGCTAGAAATACTTTATTTAGGGCCAAGTCCCTGCTCTCTGGGCTTTTTGATTGCAGGGTTAAGTAATGCTGCTGCTCCGTGCTTTCCCCATCATGATGGAACTGCAAACCAAAACAAATAAATTTTTTTCTTTAAGTTGCTTTGGTCACAACAGAAAAGAAATCAAAACATTCACAAACTTTTTCTACGCACTCCACCCCACCTCACAAATTCTAAATTAATAAACCTTAAAGTGGAGTGAATAGAATCACACAGAGATTAGTGAAGGATCCTGAAGGAACAATAGCAGTAGATAGAGAATAGTAATCCAACAGGATGACTAAAGGAGTCAAACCCAATTTAGAGGGAAAAAAATAAAAATAATAGTGTGCTACAGAAATAAAGTGAAAAAGTCTTCTAAGCATGAGGAACTAGTTCTTACTGAGAGATACAGGAGTGATGGCCAACATACTGGCTGCACCGATGAGAATGTACAGTTTTTCAAAGGCTAGAAAAAAGCACCACGCCTCGAATAAAATATTGACTATTATTAAATGCAAAATACTATACTTAGGTTCAAATTGTCAACTGGAAAATGGTAGCATAGGATTTGGGGTGTGTGTGTGTGTAGCTGGTGATACACCCAGATCTTTGAACAAGCTCAGTCTTAAACATACTAAATATGTACTCTGCCAGTGAGAAATATTGCTAGTCCTTATGGGAAATTTTTGTTTAATCAAAATACACAGAAGACTTCAGAGTCAGTGTGGTCCATAGCACAATGTTTGTCTATAATAACAGACATAACCCTGAAAAATAAATACAAGTAACAGTATATGTACTAAACAGGATATATATATATATATACATACATACATATAATTATTTATATATTATATGTTTATATGAATATACATATATGCATATAATAACAACTAATGAACAAAGAGATCATGAGTTTGAAAGAACCTGGGGAGGGATACTTGGGAGGGCTTGAAAGGAGGAAAAGTAAGGGATAAATGTAATTAAATTATAATGTCAAACTAAAAATAAAAAAAAATTAAATTAAAAAATAAAACCTTTTTTTAGATGCAGAATCATGTCAACAATATTTTGTCCTGATTAAAATCTAAATATTTTATCTAATCATTATTTTGAAAATCTTAAGGAAAATAGATACAATTTTTTCACCTCTAAAAAGTTTGTGTTAAACACAGAAAAACTTTTATTATAAATGATTAAAAAAGAACATTTTCCAATATTCCAGACAATTTTATAAAACTACTGGGGAATAATAGGTTAAAGATAAAAAGAAATAAAAATTTCACCAATTGACAGAATTTGTTCAAAGCAATCTGTTTCTTGTATGTGATGCCATTTATATTTGACAGTAATGAGATATTCTAGACTTGTTTCTCCTCTCAGCTGCCAGAGAAGGGGAGGCTGTACCTATACTGGAACTCGCTTCAGAACATCTACCCACAACATTTTATTCTAGCCAAACTCCTAGGGCTTTTTGATTCTGCCAGGAAATGAAGGAAAGAAGCCTAAGAAGAGTGTTTGAGTGCAGCTAAACAAGGCTGTGTGTTTTCCATGGCTCTTTGTCATTTAGGTCCAAAATAACTCACTACTCTTAAGCAAGGATAAGCTTTAAAAATTAGCCCATTTTCCTCTACCTCAGGCTTTAGTGTCCCCAACAGCCAAACCAAGCAAAGAGCTCATTTTGAAAGAACCCTACAGCAGACAGCAAATTACAGCCACAAAAGGTCCATTTGTGAAGGGACTGTCACCAAGGCAGCTTGTGGTTCCATACCTTATGACTGAGGACAAAATTCACAGGAGCCAGAGTCCTATTCAACATATTTCTTTTTTTTGAGGGGGGTATGTGCAGAACATCTTCCAGTAAAGCTTTTTATATGTAAGAAAATGGCTAAGCATAAAATCCTGGCCATAATACAGAGAGGGATCACATGGTAATAACTGTGTTTTATGTATATCTGAGGCATAGGGAATTCACCAGTGAGAAAGGAGCAAGTCCCGATGTAAGGTACTGAGCAGAGGTAATGAGACACATGGCAGAACGTAGATTAATATAAATGGGTTAATCTAAGTTATAAGATCTAATTGGGAACAAGCCTAAGCTAAGGCCAACTTTCATAATTAATAAGTCTCCATGTCATTATTTGGGAGCTGGCAGTCCAGAGAAAGTCTGACTACAGAGCATATGATAAAGATACAGGAGCCAAAATGAAGGGGCTCCCTCTACCCACATCAAATAGAATTTGAGCACCTCACTCATTAGGAATAATGAAGACTCTTAGAATCTTTCTGTCTCTTCTTCCTCAATTTCTTGCAGAGGTATCAGGTGAGGTTGGGCATATGTACATATGAGCAAAGTCAAAAGAACTCAGTAGGTTGTGTGTGTGTGTGTGTGTGTGTGTGTGTGTGTGTGTGTGTGTGTGTCTGTAAATATATGTATATATACATGTGACAATAATAGTTGAGGAGTCAGTGATTTGAAAAGGAATAAAGAAAGAGTTGGAGGGGGTATAGTGAGGGGAGAGAGTGATGTAGACTCAGTGTTCATGTTTGACAGCTCAAAAAATAGTTACATTAAAAAAAAAAAAACAGAATTTGGCCGGGCGGTGGTGGCGCATGCCTTTAATCCCAACACTCAGGAGGCAGAGCCAGGCGGATCTCTGTGAGTTCGAGGCCAGCCTGGGCTACCAAATGAGTTCCAGGAAAGGCGCAAAGCTACACAGAGAAACCCTGTCTCGAAAAACCAAAACAAAAACAAAAACAACAACAAAAAAAAAAAACAGAATTTTAAATCACCAAGGAAAAGAATAATCTATTAGCTCTCACCAAAAATATATAATCATGAATAAAAGATTAGATAGGTGCTAGTTAGATGATAGATAAATAGATAGATAATAGATTAATATACAAATAAGGTGGTCATTCAGATGTTAGATATATAGAAACTGGTGTAGTTGGAAAATGAAAGCTTTAAATTATCATAGTAAAAAGTGCATCAAGCAAGAACTATTGATAAGTGATTGACCTATAAAGTGGGATTTTTTTTAAACTTTATTTTGAGTTGTTAAATTTTTTAGGAGGTTTTTTACATGAGTAGGACATAAAGGGCCATAAAGATTCTACAA
This sequence comes from Peromyscus eremicus, assembly GCF_949786415.1. NCBI lineage: Eukaryota > Metazoa > Chordata > Mammalia > Rodentia > Cricetidae > Peromyscus > Peromyscus eremicus. The sequence continues at coordinate 10,934,024 of NC_081417.1, read as the reverse complement.
ACAGTTTGCAGTAAGAAATCGGATAGCACATCAACTGTCATCACAATGAACATCAGCAATGAGGAGCAAGTGGATGACATGTGTCTCCAGACAGGCTAACCCAAGGAAAGCATGTTGTCACTCTGTATCATCTCAGGCACTGACCAGACCAAAGGTGAAAATGGTCTCTTTGCAAAGACAGAGGCGGCATTCACTCACAAGGCTTGTGTAAGCCAGCCTTGCTGATTGTTACTTGTAATCCCAGTCCTCAGGAGGTTGAAGCATGAGTATGGATGCAGTTTTGAAGAGGCCAGGCGGAGCTAGATGGTGAGGTCTAGGCCACCCCACCCTGGACTCTACTGAGAGGCCCTGTTTCAAAACAACAAAGTTAATGTAAAAAGAAAAAAGGCAACATAAATTTTTAAAAAATTGAAGAGAACTGGGAGGGGTGCAAAAACTAAATACAACAATGAATCCTGCACTGGGTGCTGTGGAGGAGATACACAATTAACACAGGTGAAGGAGAAATGGAACAGCATAGCATTTGGAAGTGCTCCATAAGGAGTGATGACTTTAGGAGATTATGTAACAATATTCCTATTCTGAAGAAATGTGCACTAAAGTCCTTAAGAGGAAAGAGTGTTTTTCAAGTAACTCACAAAATGATTCTCTCTTTGTCTCTGTCTCTGCCTCTGCTTCTCTGTCTCTCTGTCTCTCTCTCTCATGCCATTTTGTACTCTTGGAAAATAAATTCTACTTAGGATTGGGGCACTAACAAGAATATGCCAATAAGCATTTTCAAGGATCATAAAACAATTGCTATAAAATAGTTATATCTTACCTTTTGAATACAGACTGCTTTTTCTGATCTATGCTTCAAAACAAAATAGAGAAACTGATGCTGGTAGCTTAAATGAGTTTTCTGTTAAATGGTTTTACAGTCAATTTTCTTGAATCTTATATCAGATGTTCCTTACATGATAGAAACCAGAAAAGTTTCTCCTTTACCTATGATGGTCTCGAGAGCTCAATAATTATCTGATATTTAATAATTTACCTTAGAGCAGAAATACTGAGAATCTCTGAACTGTAAGAAAATATAAACCTGCAGGGTAAAGGGCAGGAAACAGCAGAAAGTAACTCATGTATTAAGTTGCAAGGATGAGCTTCAACCCTCACTTAGCAGCAAGACTTTATTCCGAAGAATGCATGTTACTATGGAAACATGAAATGGAAATCCATGTGTGCAAGACAACAATAAGGGATTCAAGTCTTACAAGAGGAGGGTGATGAAAACGCACGCGCGCATGCTCGCGCACACACACACACACACACATACACACACATACACACACACACATACACACACACACACACACACACACACACACACACACAGTATCATCTCTACAGGAAAGGAACATGAAGAAAACTATTAAGAAGCTACAAACTAAGACCTTAGGCCTGAAATGCTTGTGGGGCATAAAAAACCATTACAACCAGGAAATCTATGATGCTTTGTGGCCGTGTTTATCCTTGATGAAAGGCCTCGTTCAGCCATTCTTCGGAGTGCTGACATAGTCAGATGGCATAGCTCGAGGTGATGAAAGGGATTGATTTGTTCCTTGAGGTTGCCAGTCACTCATGCCATGCCCTCATGCTGTCTGTCTCTTCTGCCTCAGACATTTGGTATGCCTGGGCACACTATGGTGCCAGTGTCAATCACCCCAGCTAGGCCTATGGCTTGGGTATTCATTTGACTGAAGAAGCATCTTTTTTCCTCCAGAAATCATAATTTTCTCATGGGCAGTTACTTCTCCATAACACGGTCACTGAGTGGAATGAGAAATCCATTAGAAGGAGTGGTTTCTAATTTCTTTTTGGAGGATTTTTCCTTTTCAGGGCCCCCTACATCATTAATAAGTGGTACCCAAATCTAGGCCAAACAAGTCTTCTTTCTAATGATTATGAACCATAAATAAAGCTTAAATACAAGCCAGGCTGTGATAAAATAAAGAATTAAAAGTAAAGCAAATTGGGTTAATTAATCAGCCAGCACTGCCTGTCTCAATTCTATGAACACATTCCCTTCACCCAAACCCTGTGTTCTTGCTCTCTATCACAGTCTCCCAGGAGGCACTGCCTTCTTGATGCAGACTTTGTTTTGTTGTTTGCTATTAAAGAAAACTATACTGCAAAATTAATCACTAACCTGTATGGGTATGAACATACATACACATACATGTTGCAGATCTAAATGGATGCTAGTTTTATCCTTCTTGAAGAGACATTTATTCTGTACAATGTGCAGAGTGTGAATGAATTTGCAGCATTTAGTCCTATATGGGATGTTTTCATCAAACTCCTACCCTCAAGCTTCAGGATCTGTGTTGGAAGAGGAGGCAGAAAGATTGTAAGATAGGATGACACCAAGGAGACAGTGTCTTCCAGACACAACAGGACTGATGCACACATGAACTCCCATAGACTGTGGTAGCATGCACACGACCTGCACATTCTCAAGCCAGAAAGGGTCCTTCATAGACAGAGAAGGGACATTGTGGCTTCACCCTAACCAAGTAGTTATTTGCAATTGATAGCCACTGACAAAGAGAAAATCGATTTTCTTCAGTGAAGTTTCACTGGGAATATCAGCTGCACTCTAGGACAGGCCCAGTGCCCAGGAATAGCTCAACAACACAAAACAAATTCAATAGTTTATTGTGGAATTTTTTGGTTCATTTTGATTTGTTTGGCATTTTTTTCATCTTACTGGTTTTTGTTTGTTTTGATTTTGTTTTTTGTGCGATTTATTTCTTTGAAAGAGAAAAAGAACAACATTTGATGGGTAGGGAGGTCAGACAGGATCTGAAAGGAGTTGTGAAGGAGAAAAAACATGATCAAAACATATTTTATGAAAAAAAATTATGAAAAAATACAGTCTAATAGGTATAATTATTGAGATACATGAGAAAAATTTTATCTATACTTATTTCCCCTTTACTCTTTGTTATACTATCTTCCTCTCACTGTTAAAAATGCATACATGCATACACACAACCTATTATACACACATGCCCAGATGCATATACACATATACTTATGTATGCATATGTGTGTGAATTTATGTCCTTCCTAGAACTTTATATGGATTGACAAATAAGAACTCTGTATGAATTTCAACTATAAGTGTACTTTATATTACATATAATATAGTTTATAATGTGTAATTACAAATTAATATGCAATTATATGATAGCCAACAAACTAATGGACTATCTACTGCTTTGTCCTTATTTGCACAGACCCTGGGGATAAAGATATTTTCTAACATTTTGAAGGTGTGACTGCTGACTTTTGACTGCAGGAAACAGGCTGGTTCTAGAGTTTGACTCTGGATTTATGAGCTGCTCCTTAAGTCTGGTTTCTGCCTTGTTTCACATTTGGAATTTAGCATTGGGGCTCAAATCTAGAGTCTCTCAAAGGCACAGCAATACTCTATCACTGAGTTACAGCCCCAGATCTGCCACCTAGCTTTTCAGAGATCACAAGATTTTGTGTAAGAATTAGAGCTTAAGATGTTATTCTACAATGATGGTTAATTCAAGGTGTAGTTCTGGAAAACTACAGTTTTGAGAAGAAGCCACAAGCACAGCATAACCTTAATCTTAAATTATGGAACTACAGCATAATGGGACAAGCCAGAAAAGAAGCATCATAAATTTACAGCAACCATCTTTATAACTTGGCTCAGGGTTTTCTCTCCATCATTACTAGGATTGTCATTCAAGATGACTTCTACATCCCAGTGAACACCTGGTATTCCAGTCTTGTAGTTCCCTGGTCCCTTAATGCCAAGTGATATTTTACTCTCCTCATTCCTCTCAACTGCTTGTCTCAATCTTGGACATTATCATTCTTAGTAATGTCATCCCTTTCACATTTCTAATTCATGCATCATCTTCTCAGCTCCTCAGACACTGTTTCCGGCCCACTGCCCTACTCTGCACCCTCTGTTTATCAGGACCTGTAACCACCTGTCTCAAGGCACCTCCCAAATACTCCTCACTTCATTGCTCCTTCAACTCAAATAGGTATCTGGTCTTAATCTCAACCTAAATTGCTGTGTATTTGGGCACAGTGCCCTACTAACCACAGTGAGGACTATGCTTGGCCATTATTCATTCTCTTCCCTTGATCAATAAAGACATCCACACAGCTGCTACCTAATTGCCCTCCTTTCCACTTCCCTGCAAATGTCTTTTGCTACTGAATCATTTTCAACTGCACAACTTTAAAAATCAAAAACAGACAAGAACACATTCCGCCTTGCAATCCAGGTCCTTTTCATCTGCTTCCACTCTGAAGAGAACTATTTAAAAGACCTGTTTTCCGTATGGTTAGCCTCTCAGCTGTCTTCACATTCTTTCTTTGGTTTTTTCTATGGTTTTTCGCCTTTGCTCCCCTGGAACTCTTATTGAGATAAGAAAAAAATCACTGTGTTTCCAAATCATTTCTTATGTCTGTCTCGACTTATCACATTATGCGCCATTGGTCACTCTTCTGCTTTCAGTGATTCATTCTATCAGTTCCCTGAAGACCACATTCTGCTAGTTTTTCTATCATCCAATGGTCTCTCCTTCTTAGTCACTTCTTTGGCTCATTTTTCTTTTCAGTTTTGAATTTTGAAGTCTCCAATACTCAGTTCTATACATTGTCTCTCATGATCCATATGCTGATGCCATCAAAATTGTGCCTTCAGCCAAGACTTTTCATTGAACCTCACATTCATCTTTAATACTAATTTCTATAGTTTTCATAGATACTTCATATTGTCAGTAATAAATATTTTTATCTCAGCTCTCCACAAATTGCTTTCCTTCTGTTTTCAGCAAATGGTACAAATAGTGATATGTTTTCAGAGGATAAATCCTACTGGTCTCTTTCTCTCCTTACCCCAATCCATCTAATTTTTACCACTGTTTAACATTTCTACAATTACTGTTATAATCTGAGCTTTGGCTATTGTAATGATCTCCTAACTGGTCTTTCTACATCTATCTCTACCTGTCACTGGTACTCTGTATAAATGTCTGATTGATTCTCCCAATACAAAAGTCTAATATTATCCCATCCAAAATCATCCAACAGTATCTCATCAGCTGCAGAATAAAATATAAACTCTTCATGAGGCCTGTGAAATCTTTGTCTTTCTCATGTCTCCTATCTCTGTGTCTTCACATTCAGGCCACACCATACTATTCACACCATACAGTTCACACCATACCATTCACACCATGCTACTCACCATGCTCATTTTGCTATCTTGGGCTTTTTCTTTGCTATGTTCTGTATCTAGAAAAATATTTCTATGTATGAATTTTTCATGAGGATATATGATATATTTGGAGTGGAATATGTGAGATACAGTATTTTGATTATTGTCATTGTCCTACTTACTTTTCTATTGCTGTGATAAAATATTATGACCAAGGCAACTGATGAAGGAAGTTTATTTTGGGCTTACAATTTCAGAGTGTTAGAGTCCATGAGAATCATAGCAGGGAGCATGGCTGTAGACAGGCAGTCATGGTGCTTGAACTATGGCTGAGAACTCACATCTTAAGATAATAATCACCATAAGGCAAAGAAAGTGCTAACTGGGAATAGCTTTGGCTTTTGAAACCTTGAAGTCCACCCCTAGTAATATATTCCTTCAAATAACACCATACCTTCTAATCCTTCCCAAACAGTTTCACTAACTGGGAACCAAGTACTGAAATATGAACCTATGGGGTTCATTCTTATTCAAACCACCATAGTTATCACCTTCAAAAACAATTTAATTGCACCTTACATGTACTGGATTAATTATTTTAATAGTAAAAATAGGGCTGTAGTGCTTTTTAACTTTGTATTAAGTAGTAGCAGTATTAACAATGATGGCTTCTTTATCCTATGAGTTGTCAGAGGATGTATAGCACTATTACCTCTTAGTGCCTCTTACTACTCACCATGCCTGATTGGTATAGTGCTTGGAGAAATACATGTCGATTATTAACACTTTTGAGATTTGGTTTTAAGGTAGAGACTTTTAACCTCCATGTAAAACCCAAAATGGAGATCCATAAGGAAATTGCTAAGAGACTTCATATGTGGTATAGAATGGGACAAATAAAACCATGGTTGTAGTGCATCACATCATACTACTCCTTCCATCCTGTGCTTTCTTCCACTTTTAATACAAAGAGTTCCACAACAATAGAAGAGACTAACATAAACATAGCCCACCATGACTAGACTGAGTGAATGGTACAGTGTAGAACTCAGAACATCAACTTCTGGTCAGTGAACTCAGCTTTTAAAGAAATGCTTAATGGAAAATCTGGATCACAAATGGGTGACAATGTGTGCTTTAATACAGTGGGAGGACCATTTGGCTTCTGCAGTGGTGGTATCAAGAGTGAGGATGAAAGGAGAGGAGTGAGATCTCCTTGACTTCCAAGAACAAGCCTGTAAATTACACATGCTGAATGGTGACCTCAAAGTCTCAGTGACACAGGAAAGCAGATGTAGGTTCTAGTGTTCATAAGATTGCTGATAAGCCATTGCTGTTGACTTTGGATTAGCAAAGCTGGACAATGCTGGACCATGAGGCCCTCAGGCATGCTTCTCATACCATCATTCCTGAGCTTAGTCTGAATGTGCATTATTTAAAGGTAAATGCTATTCTCAGGCTAGATCTCAGGGGTAATGGACCATGAGGGAATATGTGATGCTCCTTGAGCACTGGACTCAGAACTGCCTGGTACAGCCTCAATTCTGCCACATTATAAGTCCATAGAAAAGCCCATTCTGCAGTGCACTGCAGAGACCCTTGGGGAACAGAGAAGAGGCAACAAGGGGGAATAACAATCAAATCTAACACAGGTTGAAATATCTCAAGTTTTGTTACAACCTGGACAAAAGAACAATGAAACTGGATGAGACAGGACTGGAAGAGAGCCGAATACAACAGCCTAATGGGAAATGTTTGCAGCAGTGCCGAGTAGGAGGGTAAGAGTCTTGGCTAATGCACCTACAGTGGTTAAAAAACAGATTAGAAGAGGGGAATTAGAGTATAGTATAGCAAGGCAGGACCACAAGCTGGATCGAAGTCTGGATGGAAGAAAAGAAAGAATAAACCCAAAAAGGCACTGTGGACCTGTTAGAAGGAAAGGGAAAAATCAATAAACATGATGGGTGTGGCTTCTTGCTCTGGAGTGAGTTTTGTTCCCATTTTATAAATAAGCCCTATGCCTTCTTGAGCTGACCGAGGTTGGCTGAGATGCCTTGCGTTTGACACATGGCTGCAGCATACTCTGTGGTAACACTACCTTGGACATTCTGAGCTGGAGAGCAGCACGTTTGTGCTCCTGGCGCCCTTTATCTAAGCTTCGCCATCATTATCACACTGCTGCTCTGCCATTGGGCGGCAGGTACCCACTCCGTCTCCCACTTTCACTGTTTCTTTCTTGACTATGTGTTTCCAGGGCTCAGAAACAATTTCAATTCTTTCCTTTGGAGTCAAGAGATAAAGTCAGCTGTAGCTTGTCCTGAATGAACCAACTCTGGCACTCACTACATTTAGTAGTCACCAATTGCAAAGCTTTGCATTTATTTTAATTAATTCATCTTTTAATCTTTTGACTTAGTAATTTAAGAGAATAGCTGGGTGTGGAAAAAAGTTCAAAGATTGAAAAATCAAATATTTGGTATTTAAAATGAAAAAAATGTAATCTCCACAGATAACACTGTGGGTACTGAAAACAATTTTAAGGGCAGAGAAAGAAAAGAGATCTGCTAAGATCGCTCCCAATCACCAAGAAAAGGAAGAGAGTCGGCAAAGGGAACAGGAAAACGATGAGAAGCCAGGTTTATTTTTAGTGTTTCTTTCTACAGAAGGAAATGAGGACATTTTTTATAACAAAGGCCATTTTATAAGAGATTGGATTGTGTCCTTTCTAGAGTTATAGAATCACTTGAGAAAATAAAGTGTTGGAAGTCACTGAAAAAAATATAATACTTGGTGAAGATTTCTAATAAAATGTGAAAAAGTAAGGATACATATCCTAAAAGTTTTTTTTTTTTGACAAATGCCCTGTGGAAAAGCAATTTAAGTCATCCATACTAGACCATTAGTGCTTATATATGCTGATATGCTGAGTTTGGATTACTGTCTTGAAAATTGAGTGCAGGAGTCCAAATATGTACACTTCCAAGTATATTAGAATGTTTTAAAATTAAGCTTAAGTATTTTCTTAAAGCATTACCCAACCATTGCTCTTGTGAGAATGATTACATAGTGAAATCACCTACTATAATCAGCATTGGGTTTTCTTAACTGAGTAATTTTCCGGTTTCCAAGAGTGCCTTTGTTACTGAGTATTTTACAGTGTTGTTTTTTTTCCTCCATCTTTTTTACTGAAGGAAGAGATGGAGTGATTTGACACACACATCAAAAGCAGAAAAGAAACATGTTAGTGGCAGTCACAGCACTCAGGACAGAGGCCAAGACAGGACGGTAGAGAGTTCCAGACCAGGTCACAGTATGTAGAGAGATCTTTCAAAAATCAAAACCCAAACCAACCAACCAAACAAACAAGACTTCTTGTTGATTTCTAGTATTTTCAGCATCCCGGGTTATGGTCTAAGTTAGTGCTGTGGGAGGGTATATAAATCCCCTCACAAGAACCCACTTGATTGCTGTCACATAGACATGTTTATTACAGGTAAACAGTGAACAGTAACATAGCTAACTGCGCAGAAGATGTAGAACCAAATAAACTGAGCTTCCTGCTTGCACAAAGGTCGGGAGGATACTCAGAAATCAAGTGCCAGCTAAAATACATACTCACACTGACACCTAAAGATGTGCATTTTTCTAACTGTGACCCACAGTTGACAGAACCATGATCTTCCATCTCCCACAAACCTTTGCAATTCCTGTAGAACATAGAACAATTTCTGCACCTTTAACTTGCTGCTGAAGATGATCAAGCACTTATTCCAAATTTTAGTGGTTAAAGATGTGTCCAAGAGAGACAAAATTAATGATAAAAACCCTGGGCTATTCTGACACCATAGTCCTTACCCACCCAGGAGAGAGCATTTGCTCAGCAGTTAGTTAAACGCAAGTTTTTCATGCCATAGTTTTCATTTATTCATGCATTGGTAGCTTAAACATACTAAGTATAAAGCAAACATATGAAACTAAGTGTTTTGTATTTGTGTTTTTATTTGATTTGTAGAAAAAGGGGGTAGCTTAATAGATTTCACTCAATATATTAGATCTTTCTTAGTCAGGGTCCCACGGTTCAAATGATTTGATTCAAAACACAACTTTGTCCTACTTTTGGAAAAGTATTCATGATTGATCAAAAGCTTATAAAGTCGTGTGAAAGAATAGCTCAGTGGCAGAGGACTTGCCTAGCATGCATAAAGCTCTGGGTTCAAATCTCAGCATCCAAATATAAAAATATCATAATGTCCTGTGCTATCACACAATGTGTGTGTGAGTGTGTGTGTGTGTGTGTGTGTGTGTGTGTGTGTGTGTGTGTGTGTATGTTGGATTTTCAAACAATCCATCACTTCTGTTTAGACCAGTTTGGAGGAATCATTCCTTTAGAACAGAAGCTCAATATATGGAGGAAAGCCTTCTTTCAAAGGCCTGTGGTGTAGGCCTGTGGTGTAGAACAAATCAAAGACAAAGTGTTAAACCTGGCCAAGTTCAAATCTTAACTCTACTATCTGTGTGGTCTTTCAATGCGAAATCCACTGGCTGGTCTTCAGCTTACTGTGGTTGTTTCCCCAGCTTTCCAATTTCTGTATTTCTTCTTGAATGGGATTTAGTACACTTATATAATTCAATGAATTTATTCTTTCCAATAAAGTTACATAATTTATTGAAATGGTTTTCCTATTATTTCCTTGTTATTTTTTTTAAAATTGTACTGTAATCTCTTCTTAGAGCTGATGTTTATAATTTCCATCTCCTTTCGTTTTTTATTGTGTGCATATGTGCCTGTCTGTTTGTATGCAGGTGTTAGTCCACATGCATGCACACAGATGTGGGGCCCGGAGGATAACCAGTTGATGTCATGCCTCAGGTACCATCACAACTGTTTTAGAACTTTCTGGGTAGGCTAAACTGGTTGGCCAGTGAGTCCCCAGGATCCGCCTGTCTTTGCCTCCCTCAGGCTGGGAAAGAAGTGCAGTGTTTTATGCATGCATTCTAGAGATCAAACTCAAACCATCATGTTTACAAGTTGAATGCTTTATTGACTTGCATAACTCCTTGTCTCTCTCTTTCTCCCTCCCTCCCTCCCTCCCTTCCTCCCTTCTTCCCTTCTTCCCTTCCTCCCTTCCTCCCTCCCTCCCTCCCTCCCTCCCTCCCTCCTTCCCTTCCTTTCCCTTCCCCTTCCTTCCTCCCTTTCTCCCTTCCTCCCTTCCTCCCTTCCTCCATCCCTCCCTCCCTTCCTTCCTTCCTTTTTTTCCCTTCCCCTTCCTTCCTTCCTTCCTTCCTTCCTTCCTTCCTTCCTTCCTTCCTTTTTTCCTTCCTTCCTTCCTTCTCTTCCTTCCTTCTCTTCCTCCCTCCCTCCCTCCTCTTCCTCTCTTCCTTCCTTCTTTCCTTCCTTTCTTTCTTTCTTTCTTTCTTTCTTTCTTTCTTTCTTTCTTTCTTTCTTTCTTATCAGTCTGGCCTATCAATTTTATAAATGTTCTCAAATAAACATATTTTGACACCATTGATATTTTTGCTTCTCTTTTTCTGTTTCTTTGACTATATATTGCCTTAATGTTACCTTACTCCATCTCTTTGCTTTAATTTGCCTACTTTCTCTAGTAATTAAGACATGCACTTAAACACGGGGAGTAACGTGATTTCCCTCCAACAGGCATCTGAATTTAAGATAACAAATTCCCCCACCCCAGAAAAAAAAAACATTGCTTTAAATTTATCTTGTGTTTTTATTTTCATTTAATTTAAAATATGTTAAAACATATTTATCTATTAATTTATTTATTATGTGTGCGTGCAGAGTGGTAAGTGTGTGCAAGCCATGATGTGGGCAGGGTGGTGTGTATAAGTGATGATGTGGGCAGAGTGGTGAGTGTGTGCAAGCCATGATGTGCTGGCAGAGTTCAGAGGACAGCTTTAGAGGTTTGGTTCATTGGGATTGTCCTAGGGTTTTTATTGCTGTGAAGAGACACCATGACCATGGCAACTTTTATAAGGAAAACATTTCACTGAGGTGGCTCACTTACAGTTTCAGAGGTTCAGTCCATTATCATCATGACAGTGAACCTGGCAGCATGTAGGCAGATGTGGTGCTGGAGAAGTAGCTGAGAGTCCTACATCTTGACCAGAAGGAAGCAGGAAGTTGACTGACTGTCACACTGAGGGAAGCTTGAGCAAAAGAAACCTCTAAGCCCACCCTCACAGTGACATTCTTCCTCCAATAAGGCTATATTTCCTAATAGTGCCACTCCCTTTGGGGGCCATTTTCCTTCAAACCAGCACAGGGGTCCAACTCAGGTCATTAGACCGCAGTAGGTGGTGTTACCCACTAGGCCATCTTTCAGGCCCTCCTCCAAAGTGTTTCTTTCTTTCTTTTTTTAAAGATTTATTTATTTATATACACATACAGTGTTCTGCCTGCATGTATCCCTGCAGGCCAGAAGAGGGCACTGGATCTCATTACAGATGGTTGTGAGTCTCCATGTGGTTGCTGAGAATTGAACTCAGGACCTCTGGAAGAACAGTCAGCACTCTTAACCACTGAGCCAACTCTCCAGCCCCAAAATGTTTCTTAATCCATACTTTCTTGATGCAGCCATCATGTTAAAGCTCTGTTGTCTTGGTTCCATGTATAAATGGGAAATAACCCGAGCTATTTCTGTAATGATTGGGATTTATCATTTTCTTCTTATATTTCATTCTTCATTCATTCTTAATTTCTGTCCTTTAGTTCACAAAAAGCACGGTTACTTTATGTGGTGAATTCCTTCATCCTATGTGATATTCTTTGCTCTGAAATCTACCTTGTCACATATTACTTTAGTGGCTCCCCTACTCTTCGATTTCATTTTAGCGTGTTGAGCTCATTTTCCTACTTTCTTTTTAAAAAGAAAGGGGAAAAGCCATTTGTTTGTCTTTATTACTAAAATTTGAATATTTGATTTTAGTATGTAACAAATAATCTGATTTTATTATTTATTTATTTATTTATTTATTTATTTATTTATTTATTTATTTTGGTTTTTCGAGACAGGGTTTCTCTGTGTAGCTTTGCGCCTCTCCTGGGACTCACTTGGTAGCCCAGGCTGGCCTCAAACTCACAGAGATCCGCCTGGCTCTGCCTCCCTAGTGCTGGGATTAAAGGCGTGCGCCACCATCGCCCGGCCTGATTTTATTTCTTATAATTTAATTTGACGCCTTGTCCTTTAATAAGAGTACCTGTGTCATTCACATTGAGTGTGATTCTTAACACAGTTAGACTTAAATCTGTGCTGTGTTTCCCATTTGCAGTATTTCTCTTCAAGTCCTCCCCAGCTTCAACTCTTTCTTCCTCTTCCTCCTCTCCTTTTACCTGTTTTTGAAATAATTGAATATGCTTTATTATTCTGTATTAGGGTACCCAAAGAAGAAGCAATAGGATTTGGTGTTTGTGGATATGTATGTATATTTATCTGTATGGATTCGGAGAAAGAGGCATTAAAGAATTGGTTCGTGCAGCTGTGAAGGTAAAATCCAAAACCTGCAGTGAACTGGCAGGCTGGAGACACAGAAAAGAGTAGCAAGAAGTCAGGAAGGCAGCCTTATAATAGAACTCTGTCTTCCTCAAGAGGGCCAATCTTTTTTATGAAAGCCTCTAGTGTTTAAGAGGAGGCTAGCCCACATTGTAGAGGACAGATTTAAATATCAGTGTAATCTAAAAACCAAAATGACACCACAGAATTAGGTAGAATAATATTGGTCTAAGAGCTATGTCCTAGCCAGGTCATCACATAAAAATAACCACCACAAGTATGCTTTTAATTCATTTGTTGGCTTATTAGCAGTAACTCACTGTCTTATTTTAATGTCTACCTTAGGGTTCATAATTAGCATCTTTAACTTTTTTGACAGTCTATCTTCATTAATACACTGTGCCTTGTCTCTCATGCTATCAGCCATTCACAAAGGTGACTTTTATGTTACCACCTCACCTTAGGGCTAGTATAGTCAGATATTTATTCTGCATTTTTTATAACATGTATACATTATATAATTTCTCTATAAAAATATTCAATTCTCTTTGAAAGAGTTTTAAATAAATAAAGAATTTCATTTGGCACCACAATCAGCATCCTCCCCTCCTTTTTAGACATTCGAATTTCCATCCAGCATGTTCTCTTTTTCCTGTAACTCCCTTCTACATTTGCTAATGCAGGTCTCTGCCAATAAATTCTTCACCTTTGTGAGTTTGGAAATGATTCTATCTCAATTTTATTTGTAAATTATTTATTATATTCATTTATTTGCGTGTGGACATGCATGCGTTTGTGTATATCTAAAAATTTCTTACAAAATTCAAGTCGCCATCTCAAATAGCAATTTTTAAAACCAAATATTTTAATGCAGTATAATTCAAACATTTACCAATTTGATAAATGCTGAAGAATGATGTAGAAAAATATATTTTTTCTATAATTCAATTGTATGATTCTATAGGAGCAGAAAACTTGGCCTGGCAAGATGGCTGCTCAGGCAAATGCCTTTGCCTGATGATGAGCTGGATTTGCAAAACCCAAATGATTGAAAGAGGGAACTGACCCCCTTCGAGCTGACTTCTGACCTCCACAAAAGCATGCTCACATACACATGCTAAACAAACAAATGCACTAGATTTTTAAAAAGAGGAGAAAAATTGTCATATTAAATAAAAACATTACATCTATAGCATACAAAGCCTTAAATCTGACCTGAGGTGTTCCAAGGACTCTGGTTCTTAGCATTATGCACTGTGATGTGCTCATTGCACAGTGTACATGTTGAATGTTTAGAACCAACGCTTCAGTGAAGTCACTCAAAGTTCTGCAGGTGAGAACATCTCAGATTCATCACACATTTGATTTGATTCTGAATTATCTTTTGATCATTGTACATTTAGAAATAATTTACATGTGTGTTGTTTTAACTTTAGCACAGTGCTGAGCCTTAATCTACTATTTCAGCCAGCAATTGCGTCTTCACAGTTACAGACCTGCTTCTTTGGCAGGTGCTGGCTGCTCAGGCAGCACCCTGGTGGGAATTCTGTTCCCCCAGGCACTGACCCTGTTGCTGCCACTAAAAGTAGCTTAACTAAATCTCTATTGCTCCATATATAAATAAGAATCAAGATTTAAAGGTTGAGTGAAAACCTGTGAGCTCAGAAGGACAGATTAGCAACTAGCTAACCCTCTCTCCTTGCTGGCGTCTCGGAAAGAGATCTCCTTCAGCTTAGCCAAAGCATAAAAAGCCACGCCACTCCAAATTCCTCCAGGCTACTTCCTGTGCATCTCTCTAACTCTTCTGGATGCCCTCTGATGCTCTCTAGCTGTCAGCTAGTTGCAAACTCAGCCTCCTGACCCAAGGTTAATTTTATTTAATTAAAGCAAATGCAAACTCAGGGTTCACAGTGTGATTGAATATCCTCCAACACAGGTGCTGACTGTTCTGTGAGTTGCACATTCAGGTAGAGCATTGTGTCATGTGTTATCATGCGGTATCATGTGGTATCATTACTCACAATGTAATAAGTTGACCTTACTTGATGTCCTGTGAATCAAGATACTTCCTGTTTGTCTGAAAAATGATTTTTCTCCCTCTGTCTCTCTTTGATACAATCTTTCTGTTTCTCTGTCTCTCTATCTCTCTCTCCTCTGCTCAATTTCATTAATATTTTAATTCTTAGTTTTAGAAACTAAGACATGAACTCAAACCTTATAAGTTAAGACTATCAACATAATTGACTTCAGATCCCCTGTAGGTCATTAGTCGAAAGTTTCTAGATATTAAGTTATGGGCATAGATCCTAAAATCCCTTTCTAGAGAAGTTAAGCACAATAAAACTCTTTTATATAGTAAGATGTAGATATTTCCCATTGATATTTTTAAATTTTAATTGAAAATAGTAATTATACATATTCATGTTGTTCACTCAATGTGCTGATTTGGTGAATGTGTATGCATTGTGTAATGATAAAAATCAAGGTGAAATTGTTTATTTCTTTAATTGTATTATGCCAATCCATTATGTAGTGCCTTAGAAAGGACTAATGAAGGACTAGGACTTTAGCTCAGTCCTGGAGCAGTTGCACGGCATATAGTGTGCTGTTGGGATGCAGTGTCTGAGACATTAACCGAGGAAAATCAACCTTCCAGACTCTCACATGCCTATTGGGCTCAGAAGAAACTGGTCCTGGATAACTCCCATGGCCACTGGAAGACTGTGGTTCTTGTCTGGCTGTTGGCTGGAGATATCAGTTCCCAGAAGAACAGCAGTTATACAGCACTATCATAAGATGAAGCCCATTTGCTCAGAGTTGGGCAAAGGGAGGGAGAAGATGGAAGTCCCACTGCTCTGGTGTCCTGATCTTGGAAGTAGTATTCTATCCCCTGGAAGGCACACACTGAATCGAGCTTCACATTCAGGGGGAGGGAAAAAACAATGTGAAAACCAGGAGGAAGTCGGGCTGATGGAGCAGGGTAGGGCTGCACACAGTGGCCACAAGGCTCATTTTATACTATAGGCTCATTCTATAACTAATTTCAAGGGCTATATCCTTTCAAGAATTTTATATATTTTTTAATTTTTAGAATTTTTCTGTTTAATTGCTTGATTTGATTTTTTTTGTTTGATTCCTATGCTGAAAATTGTGGGAATAGAGTAAAAATCATAGGCAGAGATTGGAAAATACTCCTCAATAGTCAATAAGAATTGTGCCCATCTTTAATCTTTCTTTCAACTTCAAAATCAGAAACTCAGATTTAAGCTAGGAAGATGGGGCTAGCTTTAAAATGACCTCATCATCATGTGTGGGAGCAGATGCTTTATGAGAAGGACAGGTAGGATGTATGGAAAGTATAATTTTTACTTTTGATGAAAAATTTCAGATGTGTGTCTTTTGTAAAATTACTTTACTTTTAAAATAGCAGTGACACTTTTTTCTCTTTAGACTGTATAAATCTTTTGCCTTTTTAAAATAGCAATGAAACAATTTAAGTTAAATGCAGTCATAATATATTCTTTAGTAAAACACTGATACTGGATAATAAGGAATGAGGTATCTGAAATAATAAATGGCAAAAATGAAGTTAAACATCCATATTCCCCATAATTTTCAAAGCTTACATAAAAACTATGAGCTATGTGAATGGTTGCCTTCAATCTAAAATAAATTTATGGAGAATGCTTTAGACATTTAAATAAAATAGCTTAAAATGATGTGAATAGTTTTTTTCTATTTATCTTATCACTAGATACTTCAGTGCTAGAAGGCAAAAATTCATTTTCTACCTTTTCTCTATGAAATGTAGATTCATATCTAAAGGCCAATGTATGACACTAAAGAAATGTAATAAAGTTTGATATAAACCTGATTACCTTCCATCTAAAAAAATAGAACTGCAAGTACTACCAACTTTGTGCTAGAAATATAAATTAGTAAGAAACTACTGTTGGTTCTGAAATCTTCTACCTAAGGAGAAATTGTCCCAAGCACTAATTCCCAAGGACACAAATGATCTATGTAAGAAAATTCTAATTTTCCAAAGGGTATAATAGTTCTCGTGGTCAGGCAGGAAACCATGTTTGAGAACAAACACAATGTCACCATACTAACTTACATGTGCCTTATGGTTTACATGTTATAATACCTGCAAACATAGCTTGTTCTATCCTTGTTTTGGCTAATTACTTGCTACCTGTTGGCTCTAAGGACAAAGTAAGACCCAAGGTTTGTGCATTTCTCTCCAATTCAGTTTTTAGTCATGGAGACAGCTGTATACCATGTGGAATTCATGATTATTTCTGAAGCTGCACATAACTCTGTCAAATTTTCATGCATGTACACACACACACACACACAAATATGAATACTTGCTCTTGTGTGCACACACACACACACACACACACCACTATAGTATATGCAAAGTACTTCTTCCAACTGGCAAGACTAAAAATATCAGAAAAGTGAAATCAGAACTTGCATACTTCACGTCCCTCCAACATTACCTCCATCTTTTCTACTCCTTCCAAACCAAACAAAGCAAGAGAGGGGGTACAGAAACATAAAAAGTCTCAGAACATTTGCTTGGATTCCTATGTTTTCAGTTTCAGTCTGTCATTGCAGACTCACACCTTAGCTAACTCACAGGATTGGAAAACAATGGGATTGATTTGTACTATGGATGATTCTATAGTGTAGAGTGAGTCCCGTCTGAGGGTGTGAAGGTGACAGACTTCAGTAGGAAGCAGAGAGTTACATATCTCTGGAATTTTGATCAGGTCTGAGGCTGATTGTTAGACTCTTGATATATGGGGCTGTGGCAGTGGCTGCCACTCCCTGTTAGCCACAAAATCACAAAGGAAACAATGGGCATCATAGTGTACTTTGCTGCTCAGTTGTGACATTCCTGGATTAAGTCTCTTAAATATAATTTTGACTTATAATGAGTTCAACAGGACATAAACATACTGTAATCCAGGGGCATCAGGATTCTGGGTGGGATGTCAAATCATTTGACTTAGCCTTAAAGTTCTAATGGGTATAAGAATTATGATAACTATTTTTCTTGGACATTCTGATCAAGAATCGTTGAGATAGCAATTTTAAAAAATCATTTGTTCTGTTTGGGACTGAGTAGCTACCTCTGTCTACAGACACTTTATAAGTCATGATGTTATTGGCATAGAATTTAATTTCTCTTTGCTACTAAACCATATCTTGCGTGTGGCTTAATGTTCATGGTTTTATATAGTGGTTTGTAACTTTTAAATTGTACCTTGTCTGTATATAAGAAAATTATATGTTTTACAGATTCACACATTTCCTTTTGGAACTACTGATAAGCTCCAATAAAAGTAGAACTTTTCATTTTGAGGAAATAATTACAGGTTATTTTCTTATTTTCTCTCTCATGTTCCAAATTAGT
This sequence comes from Peromyscus eremicus, assembly GCF_949786415.1. Classification (NCBI taxonomy): domain Eukaryota; kingdom Metazoa; phylum Chordata; class Mammalia; order Rodentia; family Cricetidae; genus Peromyscus; species Peromyscus eremicus. The sequence continues at coordinate 10,915,828 of NC_081417.1, read as the reverse complement.
AATGCTGATTTCTTGAGCTGATACAGACTTTGATATTCATCACTTCTGAGAACATGCACTCTGTAATGGGTGTAAAAATAATAGATATATAGAACAATAGATAGAAGATTGATGATAGATAGATGATAGAAAGATAGAGAGAAGATAGATATAGATAGATAGATGGAAATAGATTCTTCTACAATAGATAGATAGATAGACAGATAGATGGAAATAGATTCTTCTATAAGATCAAAATTAGCCTGAATCTGTACCAAGGATGTTATTTCTTCTTGATGGCTAACATTTGGTTTTGATAATTAGAATGAAAAGCTTGCCAGCTTTCCAAAATTTAGTTTGCTTCTAGTCTGTCACAGTTTTCAGATAATACAAGAATACAGCATTTATATATGCTTCATGCATAAGGATTTTTTATGTTCTTAATATAGTGATTTATGACAAATTCATTTTTAATGTTTCTAGCAAACTCTGTGCTCCATTTTTGGTGAGTTACCCGATACCTTCTGCTTCCAGCACTTTATGAATTGAGGTAATTATTAAAATTACATGAAAGTAATTCTAGCTTCAGGTTAAATAGTAAAGGGAAATTGATCTGTTTAATTACCACCAAATATTTTAACTAAAATATATCAAAAATCTGTCATTACCATAATGTGGCTTAAATATTTTGTGTGAAATCTGAGAAGGTAAAAAGTAAAAGAAGCTACCCCAGAAAGTGTCATGGGCCCAAAGAAACTCTCAGAGCCACAGAGCAGGAGACTAGGGCAGGGGCAGCATGGTAGGGCAGGGGCAGCATGGTGAGCAGGGGCAGCGTGGTAGGGCAGGGCAGCGTGGTGGGCAGGGGCAGCGTGGTGGGCAGGGGCAGCATGGTGGGCAGGGGCTGCATGGTAGGGCAGGGTCTGCATGGTAGGGCAGGGGCAGCGTGGTAGGCAGGGGCAGAGTGGTGGGGCAGGGGCAGCGTGGTGGGGCAGGGGCAGCGTGGTGGGCAGGGGCAACGTGGTGGGCAGGGGCAGCGTGGTGGGGCAGGGGCAGCATGGTAGGGCATGCCTCTGTTCTCAGAACTCAGGAGGTAGAACTATGTGAGCTCTAGGTCAGCCTTGTCTGTGTTGTTCTGGACATACCAAGGCTATATGATGAGACATTGTCAAAAATAATAAATAAATAAATATCAGACACAGAGAGAAACTGAAACACTATAAAAGGACAAAAACAATACACAACCTCAATATCTGTCAACAATTACTTTTTAAAAAGCATAAGGCTTTCTTGATGAGATAATACTAAAGATACAATATGTTAAACAACTAGAAAATATGTGTGTTGTTTTAAAATAAAAGAAAAAATGGTGTTTAGTTTTCAACTGCAACAGCCTATATTACTTTGGGAAACTGCCAGACTCTCCTGACTAAAACCTCAAAGGGAGTTTCTCGTGCCTGGCACTGGGGTTTTTCTTTTTGTTAGCTTGTGGCTCTTGAGAGTAGTGTTATCACCCCAAGTAGTGTAGTGTATGTGTGTGTGTGTGTGTGTGTATGTTTAAGTGAACATAATCTAGTATGTTTCCCTCTGTTTTTTCTCTCTTCCTTCCATTTCCTCCCATATTACCATCTTTCTCCCATTTTTCCCATGTCCCTCTCAAAGCATGTGAGTCCTGTTATCCCCCTCTCTAAAGTTCCTTTTCCTACTTTTAGATACCGGCCATGATCCCTGTGTATTTTCTTGACTTTGGGAGTTTTTCGCTGTGCTAGGATCCACAAAAAAGAGAAAAAGTTACATTTGTCTTTCTGGGCCTGGCTTATAGTCCTCCAGTATAATCATTTCTAGGTCCATCTATTTAAACCTTCAGATTTCATGAGTTCATCTTATTTACAGCTGAATATTTTCCATGCTGTATATGTACCATATTTTCATTATTCATTCATCAGCTGAAGGATATTTAGGTTGTTTCCATTCCCAGATACTTTGAAGAGAACAACAGTGAACATGGCTGAGCAAGCAACTGTGGAAGAGAACATCAAATCCTTTGAATATGTGCCAGAGAATACTTGGTCAAATGATAGTGCTATTTTAAGCTTTTGAGACCCTATTGACTGAACACATCACACACCTTGGACACAGGACTTTGAAGAATAATGCTAGAAATGATCTAGAAACTTCCTCTCTGAGAAGTAGCTCTCACAGTATCTAAAGGTGCCATGCACGTTGCCAAAGGAAGAAAAGCAATCAGTGATCCTACCCAGCTGTCAAGCCTACAAACAGCAACAATGACAAGGCTTGTGAGATCTCCCCAATGGCGCAATAGTGGCACTTACACCTCACAGGTAACCACCAGCTGTCTAATTGGTTGCACAGCCCACCCTATAACAGGAAATTCACACCTAGCACTATAAACCTAGCCAAATCTCCATGGATGGTGAGGTCATGGATCCAAGAGGAGAAACACCTAATGCTACTTTCTTAAACCAGTATAACCTCTACTGAATCCTACTGCTTACCCTTCTGCCTACAGATAAGTGCAGCTTTCACCCCCTCATCGAAGAAGCAGTTTCTTCTGCGAAGCAGGAACTTGAAGGACCATTTTGTCTTGCAAAGTTTAGTCATCACCTTCCTATGGGTCCTGCATGTCCAGTTGATGCAACATTTTGTCAAGCAGTCCAGGAAAGAACAGTTTCTTGCCCAAATGGCTATTTTTGCCAAGAAGAAGATAAACTCCATATGGAGTGTCTTCAATACCCATCTTTCTCTTTGAAGTAAATCGGTCCTGTCAGGAGCAGATGTGTTTCACTGTCCAGAAAGTCTAATTTTTAAAACATTTTAAATGCCATATTCTGTAGGTCTTTGAAGTGTTTGAAGATTACCTAACTAATTAAATTATATCTACGTATACCTAGAAAACTTAACACAACTATAAGTTTGATTATCATAGAAAACTAATTATCAATCTGTATTTTTAAATGATCCTTTACAATTTAAATGAGTTACATAAACATAATACCTTAAACAAGAGTAGGAATATACATACAGTATAACCAAATTAACTTTAAATTTGTATCAATAAACTAAAATCCATATCAATGTAAAACATTTCAAACAAGTTGTTGCTCTTTAAAAGTAGATTCAATAACCTACTCTTTCATCCTATCATATCTATGTCCTATATTTCTATATCATATCCCCATTTATTCTTTTAGAAAGATATTGACTATGACCAATAACAATTTGTAACCAACAACCTAAACAAAAACAAACATCCATAATCCATTTTTGGGGGAATGTGGGTGTAGTTTTCTAGGCTACTTCTTGCTGATAAAGGGCACTGTATTCTTATGGGGATCCTGAGAAAATTAAGAATTATAGTCAAGTCCTGACTGGAATAGTCTGTGAGGCTGCGTTGTCTGAGCCAGTTGCCTTGAAACCATTCTGGATGTTGGATCATCTGGGCCATAGTGTCATTGGAGACATTTCAGGGGGTCTTGGCTGGTCAAATCGGATCCATCTTAACCTGGAAATCCATAGCCTCTTGCTTTCTGTAGAAACAAAAGCAGAGCCTTCTTTCCCAAGCAACATATCCTTAGATTCAAATTTTGAAGTTAAGATACCTTTAAAATATACACATTGGTTTAATGGAGCAGCCTTTACAATCAAATGTCTTTCTGGAGGAAAAAATTCCAAAGACAATATAATCTAGAGTCTCTGTGTGATTTCTATCTTTACGTGGCTTATTTTTTAATATTACTTTTACTTTCTCTTTAAAGGCTTTATTTTTTAAAAACTTTCTATTTCTTTATATAGTTGCATATATTCTTTACCTCTCTCTTTCAAGCCTACATATATTTTTACACCCATTGTAAACTGTTTAGAGGTTTATTTAATCTGAATCTGTCTTATTGTGAACCTATTCCTTTAAACTGCAATATTACTAGGACTGAAATGGCAGCTTTGGCTTCTGGCTTTGCCCATCTCAGCTTTCCAACATGGCAGAACTACATTTACTGACAGCTCTGGAGGAACCATGCTCTCTGCTGATTCTGGGAGGCTATGGGTCTATGCTTCCATCCAGCAGTGTATAACCCAGAAACCTTTTTTTTTTTTCTTATACTAGCAAAAGTTAAATCTGCCAAGCAGTGCTCTGTGCAACTTGGAGACACCACTGTGTATTGTGGTGGGAATCCACAGCCATGCTGCAGTTCAAGCCCGTACTCCAAGAACTGCCATAAAGTATCTCAAGCCTGCATGTTGTGGCGTCTTACTGCCCACATGAGACATGAAGGAGGAACCTGTTTGGGGCTCTGTTTAGAATTGCTTATTAAGTATTCTCAGGTTTCAGGTGGAAACTCGAGCCATTGGGCTCCATTTGTAGCTGAAGTTTTCTCCAGTCCTGCCCAGGCCCATGGACCCCACAGTTGCTTATAAAATAATCACTCAGAAGCTTAAATCAATTAAAACTGCTCAGCTATTAGCTCAGGCCTATCACTGACTAGTTCTTATACTTCAACTCAGCCCATTTCTGTTAATTTATATATTGCCACATTTTCCATGGCTTTACCTATGTGCCATTACGCTCCCTGGATGGTGGACTGGTGTCTTCTGACTCAGCCTTCCTGTTCCCAGAATTCTCATTGTTTGCTTATCCCACCTATAATTCCTGCATGGCGACTGGCCAATCAGTGTTTTATTTATCAACCAATCAGGGCAACACAATCACAGCATACAGAGCAACATCATCCATCACCATGACAAAGGCACTTATTGAAGAATGGGTTTATTTTGGACATACAATTCCAGAGGCATCAGAGACAAGCACGGTGGGACAACGTGGCAGCAAGCAGCATGCATGCTGGCTGGAACAGTGTCTTAATAGTTCACATCTTAGTCCACGATCAGGGAGCAGAGACCACGCTAGGAATGGCAAAAGTCTTGAAAAACCTCAAAGCCTGCCTCTTCCAACAAGTCCACTGCTGGGTCCAGCATCCCCAGTCTAATTGCATTCTAAGCTACAATCTCTCCCTTGCTTCCCCTCACTCCTGCATGCTTCTTTGCTTGCCTGTCCACTAAAAAGTCACATATCTGTGCCAGAACCTAATGCTGACTGTAAGAGAACAGAGGCAGGATTCCACAGAGAGAATGTGGCATTAATGGAAACAGATCTTCCAGCCTGGCAGAATGCCATCTCTTAACCTGCAGAAACATATCTTTCACTATAAAGTAGGCAAATTCAAAATTATTTTCCCCCAGGGGAAATAGATTGGCATTTAGGACCCTGAGAAATGTGTAGATAACTTTGTTTTTCCTGGAACAGTTTATGTTGCATGAAGTAACTGTGTACTAGGCATGCAACTATGAGGAGTTTTGGAAAATTCAAACATAATGCCAATATTGAGAAACAGTAAGGCATGAAATGCAAAGGTATCATTTGCAACAAGTCAACACGCTTTCAATATACTTAAAATGAGTTGAAATTGTATGGGTACCAATTCCTTCTTCTATTAGCTGAAACTCTTTTTGACATCAACAATAATTGTCATGGCCTTCTATTAAAAACACCCTTCAGAAATAAATGTTATCACTTATTTCACATTGGCAAAGTGTCAACTGATTGAAAATAATTAAACTAACTCCCAGACATTGCTATAGGTAGCAATCATCCTTTTAAATTATTGTATGACATCAGTTAATCTGTCCTTTATATCTAACATACTTTAAAGTTGAATTATTATTTTAAGAATTAACCTGTAGACTATATTTGAATTTTTATTTGTAATAGGCACAGTCATAATTTTATATATTTATAGGGTATGGTGAGACACATACACACACACACACACACACACACACACACACACACACACACACACACACATATATATACATATCTCCGAATAATTAGTATAACTATAACCTTAAACACCTTTTCTTTCAGTAGGGCCTTAAAAATCCTCTCTACTAAGCTTGGGAAGATGTGTGGCCCCATCTCCCAGAAGCTCAGGAACCTTCACAGTAGAAGGGACCAAAAGATCATAAAAGCCAGAGGTCAAGGATGACCAAAGCATTGTCTTTAGGACTTGACAGAACCATTAAACTCATAAACTCACAGCAGCTATGGTTGTCTGCAGAAAACTTGCACAATATTGATCACCAACATCCTGGGTCACCACTAACTAGAATCATTTGGGTTTTATTTTTAAAAAAGGCATGAAATTGGGAGGAGGGAGGACATGGATGTGGATCTGGGAAGGATGGGGGAAGATTAGGAGATTAAATTATTGCACATATGTATGGTAGTCATAAATAATGTTTAAAAATATTTTATTTTAAAATCCTCTCCAACAGTTATTTCAGAATATTCAGTTCCTTTTGTCAGCTGTAGCTATCCTGCCATGTTCTAGAACACTAGGTTATTGGTTCTAGCCAACTGTAGTCCTAATCCCTTACCCAACTTCTATTTACACCCGCCCCCTCACACACCTGCTTCTCAGGCTCTGGTAACCACTAGTTAATTCTCTTCTTCATGAACAGTCCTTTTTGGAAGCCCAGTTTGAAATCCATCCTGAAGTTTCTATTCTCCAGAAGGTGATTTTATCCCTAGCATGCATCCTTTCATATAATGCTAGCCATGCCAATAAGTTGCATGACTTATCCTTCATTGAAACATTTCCTGCCACAGAATCCATAAGGAACTGTTTAATTTTCTTTCAGCTTTATGTGTTCTGTCTCTCATCCTTTTGTATCTCATTGGATTCCACTGAATGATTTTTACTTCAATCATTTCACATGATATTCTAGAATGTGTTTGCAGAATCCATATCCATCTAGTTATATCAGACATTTTAGCTAAGTGTGACTAATCATTAAAAGAACAAGATTAATCAATATCAAAATCAAAGAGGCCAAACAGAGCAGCAGAACAAATTTTACACACTGGGTGTGGTACATTTTATCTCTTTAAATAGGAAACATAAGGGAGTTATAGCTTCTAGAAACCCGTATGCCTCTGGAAACAAAAAACAAAGAAATCTTAAAGGGAAATCATTTTCATCTGAATGCAAGGATGTTGACAATGTAATCTTTCAGTCTTCCAGAACATAGCCAAACTGGAAGCTAATTCACTGCTGGCTGCTGTCAGAAGCAATCTAACTTGTCCTCAGAGAAGCTGCACAAAGAGCATTGTTCATAACTAAACTACCTTGATAAGAAGCAATCCTCCCAGTGTAATTAGGAAATACAATGGCCAGAACCAGAGCCGAGGTTTTAATAATAAAAGACAGTAAATCCTCTTTATAACTTCCATGACATAAAAGCAAGCTGAAAAAGAGGAAGTTAGGCATTCCAAACCGATGTTACCTCACAGCTCTTACAAACAGCAAGTTATTTTTCTAAACAGAAAGAAATGGCAATATCTTCCGAATGTCAAATAACTTTTATGGAAATTCCAGTGGAATGCAATTTGTGATTAATTAATTCAGTAGTAATTATTAAACACTATATTCTCAAATATTTTTTCCAGACTATTGGTAGAAATGTATTCCTTCTCTCTAGCCACTTTCTGTGAATAAAGATAGTATGTGCTGTGTCCTGAATTTTGCTGTGGCTGCCAGGGTGGCTACAAGCTTTATGAAGTCTATGTGGTTCAAGCCCTGATTTCTCAACACAGGACTCTTTATGCCTGATGGTTAGTTCAGAAGAGCCTTTCTTTCAGCAGGTTCTAAATGTTTTATTAGATTTGGGCCTCTGTTTTTATCTGCCCGTTGTTCACAGAAACTCAAGTTGAAAAAACATGTTCTTTGCCTTTGGACCATTCTACAACAGCTACGCCCATGGTTTCAAACAAAGACAGTGGTGTGTGTGTGTGTGTGTGTGTGTGTGTGTGTGTGTGTGTGTGTAAAAGTAAACACAGGTTACTATATGTGTGTGTGAGAGAGAGACAGAGAGACAGAGTTGTGTGAACACACCCGTACACACAGAGGCCGGAAGAGGACAGCATGTGTCCAGCTCTATCATTCTCCACCATAGCCTTTTGTATGTGAAACAATCTCTCATTGAACCTGGACCTGGGCTAACTGACTGACCAGCAAGCTGTAGCAATCCTCCTTCCTCTGTTCTCACAGAGCTGGGGTTACATGTCCATGTGTTTACAACTGTTTTTTTATGTAGCTTCTCAGATCCAAAACTTAGGTCCTCCTGATTATTTAGCAGTATCCTTTTCCAATGAGCTATTTCTCAGGTCCCCTAGACCCAGATTTTATTTCAAGTTATGTTTCTATCAAAGACTTAATTTAATCAACATTCTTCCAAGATAGTCCGAAGTTACTGAATTTTTATATAGTTTGTGTACTACAGTTGTACTTTTTGGTGATTGTCACTTCTTTGCATTAGATATTTCTTTTTTAAATATTGTTTGTCTTAAATTTCAATTAAAATCATAGAACCTGGTGGGGAAGACCAAAGTCTACCTTACAAATCAGACTACTAGCTTTTATTGCCGGTCTCTTCACATCCTTGGCATGTAATTTTCATGTATTGTTTCTCTGGGAAGTAGGTAGGATTCTCTAGGAAGTAGGAAGTAGATGATAGTAGGTAGCTGAAGGGGAAATCTCTGTTCTTTGCTGCCTTGTACCTGAGATGCACCGGAGCCAATAGCTTTATGGCTTGGTCTCCACCAGGGCATGGTTTAAAAGTGATGTGAAACTTAGCAGTAGGGTCCCTCACTCTTCTTATCCCTCCTTTGTTCCTTGTCTTATAATGGCAGAGGTTTTATTGTTGACAGGCCCACCACAGGCCCAAAACAACAAGACCAATTAGCCAAGGATCACAATCTCCAGGACTGTGAGCCAAAATAAATTCCTTTCTCTTTATAACTTGGTTTTCTTGGGTATTTTGTTATAGTGTTAGAAATATGGTTAGCCCCATTCCCAGCATTGGAGAGCTGTTCACCACAGTGATGTTCTTCTGAACATGAATGACATGTGGACAGTTCTATCTTCTGTATATTGAACACCACCGAAGCACAACAGTAAACAAAATGTTCTCAAATTTTAGTTAACCTATCTGGAAGTTGGCTCCTTCATTGTTAGCTAGGGATTCATTCTGAAGAAGAACTGGCCATGTGGACAGGACATTATCTGCAGGTTGTCTGAAGCTGATAAGCCTAGAGGCTGGAGTTACTATTTGGATAAGAGTTCTCTATGCTCATATGTTCATTTTCCCTCAAGAAGAAACATACTATGCAGTTCTTTTCACTCACCCCTGTAGATCACAGGAAGAGCAATCTCTTAAAGGTAAATCCCACTATATAATAGAAACTGGTTTTCAAACATTTATTCTTTGATAATTTCATATATTTGTATTCATTCATATATCCATACAAATATATAAACTTATCTAAGAATTTGATTGCAAAATTATGCATTTCATGTATATAGTCCCTTTGGATGAGGTGGGACTTAAAAGTGTCTTCTCCATCCATAATGGAATAGTGATAGATCCAGTCTTGTACAGGTCTTGTGCAGGTAGTCATGAGGCTGTGAGTTCATGGAGGCAACATCTGTGCTAAATCCAGAAGAAAGTATTTTACAGCACTCCTTCCTATCTTCCAGCCCTTACTTTCTTTGTTCCCCTTCTTTTCTTGAGCCTTGGAGGGAAATATAGATATCTCATTCACGGATTACTCAAAAGTCATTTGTTCTCAGTACACTGACCAGTTATGAAGCTCTACATTGATTATTGTCCACTGCAAACAGACGCTTCTCTGGCCAAGGGTGAGAGAAGCACTGAGCTATGAAACTAGCCAATCAACCACAATCAACGCTTCCAGCTCCGCTCCAGTTTCCTTGCTCTGTATCCTGCAGCCACAGTGTATGGTGTCTTCAGCAATGGAGTCTTACCATGTAGTTCTGGAGGGCAACCAAGAGGAATGACAAGAGCCTATGCTATCGGGGAGGCCTCTGGGACATCTCTGACTAATAATTCAGAATAATAACAACTGACACTGAAAATTTTGTTTAATAACCCATGGCTTCTAGGAATAGCAGCATCAAACCATATCTCCCTTCAAATTATTTTTAACATATTTTTAAAACTAGCTTATAAAATACTAGTTTTTCATAATGCTTTTTCATGGACTGCTCATTTTGGTTAACCCTCTCCACAATCCTCCAGCCTCCCCTAACCTCTCACTCTTACCCCTATATAAACCTTTCCACTCTAGCATTCCCTTCATCTCATATCACTTGTGTTCAAATACTCCCCCTCCTTAAGACACCCCCATGCTCCCATTCTAGCTTCTGAGAATTTTCAATACTCTAAGTCAAACAAATCTGAAAATTCTAAGGTAAGAGCCATATATGAGACAGAACGTGTGGACCTTGTCTTTTAGGACCTACCTTGTCTTTTAGAACCTACCTTGTCTTTTAGGACCTGCCTTGTCTTTCAGGGCCTGCCTTGTCTTTTAGGGCCTGCCTTGTCTTTTAGGGCCTGCATTATCCCACTCAACATAAGACTTTCCAGGTGTATCCATTTACTCACAAACTCACAATTTCATTTTTCTTTGTAGCTGAATAAAATTCCATTGTGTATGTTAACATACCACATTTATTAGTTTAAGAAATGAAGTGTCAAACTAGACATAACTTGTCTGTTTTATAATCACTGAAAGAATTACTTGTGTTAGCAGGTTCTACTATGGATGAACCCACTGGCCTGGGAACTGCCTACTAGGAAAAGCTTTGCATATTCATATTTTGGATCTAGTTAGATAGGGGTTTATGAGCCAAAGATAATTCTATAAATGGCTTGACTCAGCTTTTGTTCGACAGTGCTAGGTTATTCTCCAATGTTAGGAAAGTAAAACTAACAAAAGACTGTCCTAGCTATTATTAAAGCATAAAGAGCCAGGTGGTGGTGCTATGTACCTTTAATCCTAGCACTGAGGAGGCAGAGAGAGGTGCATCTCTAAGTTTGAGGCCAGTCTGGTCTACAGAGCAAGTCCAGGACAACAGCCAGGGCTACACAGTGAAACCTTGTCTCAAAAAACCAAATAATAATAATATTAATAATAACAATGATTATATAAACAACTACTCCTTAAGTTAGTGGCTTAAAGTATCTATTTGCTCCTGGATATTGTAGGTCAGGATGGCTGATCTCTGCAGCATGAGGTAGCCTGATCAACAAGCCTCAATGTCCTGGAATGACTTAATGCCAAGGTTCAGGAAGACGATGTGAAGTCTTCACTCAGTTCTACAGTTGAGAGTGACTTCAGGCTGAACCTCCTCAGAGGTCCACATGTCACATTTGACCTGTGCCCCCTCAAAGCACAGTAGCTCCAAACATGAGAATAACAGAAAATGGGGAAAATGTTTCACATCTTCTTGTCCAAGGTTGAGTCATTCTTCATCACCTACACCAATATCGACACCACAACAACAAAGACTCAAGAAGAAATGCTGCAAATACCACAGTCATACAGGAAATGGTAGAGTGTGTGGCCTGTATTTAGGCCACTGCAGGTCCAAAGATGACCCCAGAACAATACACTTCCATGGATTTCAGGAAGACCTCAGCCACTGTGAACAGTAAATAAGCTGAACAAATACTCTGCATGGAATCACAGTGTAAACCAATCCAAACTCCTTATGTAGTGAGACCTTGAAAAATTGACCAACTCCTCTATTTGTCCATCCCTAACAATATTTCAGTTTTATGTAAGCAGTAATTGTCATATATCCTCTGAATGCAAAGCTCCATGTTTATGATTCTGGGTGCAGCAGCAGAGAGGCCTTTCTTTGTTGTGAACTGTGGAGAACATGGGGGGCAGAGAGAAGTAGGAGAGCAAGAGAGCAGCAAGTGGATGGGGGGCTTTATGTAGTTCAAAGCTGTTGTTTTAGAGTTTGTTAGTCATAGGCCCCATTAGTATTGGTAATTTACTTACAAAAATATGACAAAATACCTTTTATTCTGCTGTTTTCAACTACATCAGCTAAGAGTCAAAGGTCCTATACCTGGGGACTATCTAACATGAGTTTTGAAAAGCAAAGCAAGGTTACATTTATATATTTGGGGGCAAGTAAACAAATAGACAACATCTGTTCCCATGATAAAAGCCTCCAGTCAAACTTCTGTGCAGAAAGCCACATTACAATTGATGAAAGAGTCTATTTTTATCCAAAATAAAGGGAATGCTTTTAGTGTTCAATCTCCTTAGAAGGGATAGTGTATCTATTGTCATTGTCTCCGCTTTATGAGATGACTGAAAACAAATGGAGAAGAAATAATCAAGGCATAGAATCACTGTACTCACCTAGTGTTCAGTAGGAGCTAGGAAAAGTCAGAGTCACAGGAGACAGTATGGTAAACATGGATATGACCCTTCACTGCTAGCAATAATAATCCGTATTAGTTTTCTCAAGAAACTGTTTCTAAATTTTATATATCTATCATTTATCTATCTATCAACCATCTATCACCTATTACACATGTGTGTGTGTGCGTGTGGGAGAGTGTGCATGTGTGTGTGTGTGTGTGTGTGTATGTGCGAGAGACAGAGAGAGAGAGAGAGAGAGAGAGAGAGAGAGAGAGAGAGAGAGAGAGAGAGAGGTGCCTAAAGAGAACATAGTTTAGCTTGCATGAATCAGTTCTCTCCTTCCTCTGTATAGGTTCTAGAACTTGAACTCAGACCATCATGTCTGACAACAAGCACTTTTACTAGCTGAGTCATCTTACCAGGACTTTTTCTTTACAAATTTTCATCAAAGATTTCTCAATTAGGAATTAAGAAATAATCTTATCCAGTCTGATGGTACTTCAATTCAACCTAGTTTGGGATAATGGTACTGAAGAAAACTGTGTCACACTTGGCTATAGAATCTATAAATTCTGCTAATACAGAGTGAATCATTTATCATTGAGATAGGATTGTTTTGTAAGGTTACTTAGAAAGAAATAGAAAGCTGAATGGAGTTATGCCACATGAAGTGATGATGTTCCCCTTAGGAGCCATGGCAAACCTGACAAGAATCCCATTGTGAAGCTTGGGAAACTTCCCAGAACTTGAAAGTAATGCCCTATTGCTAAATACATCATTTATTACATAGTACTTGAAGGGATCTAGCTGGCACTGACCTAGAAGTCTCCTCCCTAAAGACTAGCTATCATTGTATGCAAAAAAGCATGTATGTTTCCAAAGGAGAAAAATAATTAACATTCCTATGTACATGTATAGTTTATGAACCACAATGATCAGCCATCGAGATATCCTTGATGGTCCAATGCTAACAGTTTTATCTTGGGGTTAACCAACAGCTGTCTAATTGGACTTGGAGCCCAGTCAATGGAAAGGAATTCTTTCCTGGTACTGTAAACTTAACCAACTACCCATGGCTGAAAAAGTCATAGATAGTAGAGGAGAATCTATTACTGTGACTTGCCTAAATGGAAGTAATTTTATTATATTCTAAATACTTAGTCTTAAACCCATGGATAAATATAGCACTCACCCCTCACCAAAGAAGATTCTTTTTGGAAACAGATGGAAATTGTTAGCAAAATAAGTAATTGATAAAAACAACAGACATGAGGGTCCCATTCCCAGTGGGTACATCTATCACACAGCCCCTACATCTAAAGCTCAGAGACCATCATGGAAGATGGGACAAAAAAAAAAAACTGTAACAGATAGAGAACCAGGACATATAAATGTAGTTTAGTGTAGTGAGTAGCCATTCCAGCTTTGATCTGGAAGTTCCAACCCCCATTGAGGCTTCGGTAACTGTCACGCCTACAAGGCGGGGCCAAGAGAAGACTCTGAAGACTCAAGATCCAGATGTACCGGCTCTCTTGGTTCCTGGACCCTGGACATTGTAGACTGAGCAGAGTTCTCCAGAGAACACTGCCGGATGGTGCTACGCCTTTCCCAGACTCTGTAAACTATCCATTCACTTGTAAGTTACCCCACAAAATAAACCTCCCTTTTAACAATGTGGAGTGGCCTTAATAATTTCAACAATAGGTTAGTGTCTGCTAGACATGACAGTGAAACTGTAACCATGAAATCTCAAAAATAAGTTTCCCTAAACAAGACTTTAATAACAACACCACCAGTCAGCATGCCAACTTGGATAGGGGAAACTTCATAAGGTCCCATCCTTAGATGAAGACTGATAGGCAGTCAGTGGCTACTAAAAAAGCACAAACAGTTTTTTTCCAGGGCCAAGCTTCCTGGTAGATTATTCAATCCCAAGTAGTCAGCACTAAATATGTGTACATATGAGCAAAATTAAACGGACTCAGTACTTTATATATATGTCTGTGTGCATTTGTAATATGTGTGTATATATTTGTATATATAAACAATAATAATTAAAGAAGATATGAAATTTAGAGAGTGTGAATGACATGGGAAGAGTTGGAAGGTTAGAGAGAAGGATGAAAATGATGTAAATACAGTACTATTATATAAAATTCTTGAGTACATATTTAAAAAACAAAATAATGAAGCAGGACTAGAGAGGCAAAGGAAATGGAAGGAAAGTATAAACATCAGTATTAGAAGTAAGTACAGTATAAATATATGAAAAATATTAATTTATATATCTAATTCAAATATTGATTATGTACTAAATCAAGTATTGGTAAAACAAAAATCTACCCACAGACTGATAAAGATGAGGAACAAAATTAATGATATCTCTGCATTTAGGAAATTATGTAATGAGTAAGACATATCAAGCAAAAAATAAATAGAATGTAAGATGATTCTAAAATGGGATTGCTGGGCAAGACTTCATCATTGTATCTTCTAAAAACCAGCTTTAATGAATAGTGGAAGGGTCAGTTTCTTTGGATTATTATCACAGCTTCTGGAAGGGACAAGACCTTTCTGACTTTAAACCAGCCAGTGAATGGCAGAAGAGGAGCTGTTCATTCATACAGAACAGGTGGTAGTCCAAGGCAGGAAACAGAGTTTGAAGGAACTCAGAGAAAGCCACTGACAGGTAATAGTTTCTGGGGAATGATGTAAACAAGATGTATAATATGTACTAGCTTTCACAAATTTGGTGTAGTATGAAGGGGTAATTAGCTTTATTCTGAAATATTATGATTCTACAAAATATATTGTAAAATCCATACTCAAAAAAAGTTAATATTTTCATATAATTTAATTGCCTCCAAGAATAATTGTAAGAATATCTCAGAGCTATGTCCAGCATAAAGATCAAAATCTCAAATGGCATGCTTTTGATCAAAAATTACCAGGTCAAATCTCAAAAGCACATAAACAAAAATTAATGTAAAATGAAGAAGAAATAACCAGTAATCAAAACTGCATAAGAACTGACCCAGATGTTTGAATTAGAAGGCAGGAAAAGGATTTTCTATATGCTATAAATGAACAATTTGAAATGCACATACAATCAATAACAACACAGTAGAATCAAACTATTAATGTCCTAGGGACAAGTTTTAAATAACTAGCAATATTTATGCATTGACAACTACAAATACTTTCAAGAGAAATCACTGAATACCTGAATAAAAGAGAAATGTTTCAATATTCCCTAGCCTAACCAATATTCCCTAGTTGAGGATTATAAGCAAACCCTGTGAAAGGACCAGCAGTTGTCTTTGTATGCATTGTAAGCCAAATGTAACATTAATATAAAGCTAACACAAGTTTGTGAAATATCAAGGTTGAAATCCTATGCTACCTTCCATCAAAACTTCTTATAGAAATATCATCAAATATATGACATTAGCATAGAAAATAAAAATGTATAAATGAATCAAAAAGAAAGAAAATCCAGAAATTATAGATCAAAGCATAACTCACTTTAAGACAATTACAAATGCAAACAAGTGGGGCAAAGAGACTTTTACATTGAGTCCAGGTAAATAACTCCTGCCTATGCAGGAGCAGAAGGAACAATTCATATCTTAGACCATGTCTTTGCATTTCTGGTGCTGTAATAAAACATCATAACCAAGAGCAGCTGGAGGAGGAAAGTGTTTATTTCAGCTTACGCTTCTATGAAACTGTACATCATTGAAGGAAGTCAGGGTGAAAACTTAATTCAGGACTGGAGGCAGGAATTGATGAAAAGGCCATGAAGGGGTGCTGCTTACTGGCCTGCTCCCCATGGCCTGCACAATCTGCTTCTGTATATAATATAGGATGACCTGTACATGGTTGGCACTACTCAGGTTAGTTTGGGCTTTCATATATCAATCACCAATCAAGAAAATGCCCCCAACCTTTGCCTACAGGCACCCTGATGGAGGCATTGTCTCAACTAATGTTCATCTTCCCATATAGCACTAACATATCACGTTCACCATAAACTAGCCAGGACAAACCATAACATAAAATCAGAGTGAATCATAGACATCAATGTCACTCTAAAATTATAATGGTTTTAGAAAAAAACATAGGGAAAAGTTTTTACCTTGAGGTAGAAAAAAAAAGATATTATGCATAATATAAAATAGCCATAAAGAAAAAAGCTCTATAAGTTATAGTTTTTCAAAATTAAGAACATCTGTCATCCAATACCTAATGTTGGGAAATTGAAAAAAACAAGCCACAAATTAAAGAAATTCCCTTCAAAGAATAAATCAAACAAGTGACTTATATTCAGTCTACTTGATTAAAAAAAAAAAAAACTTCTCTTAAACATAAGACTAAGATAGCAGACAAAAAGAATCTATTTTCAATACAAGGGAAAAATAAAAATAAAGAAAGCTGACCGTTTAATTTTTATAAATACTCTAAATATTTAAACTCATACATCATGGTGAAAGATACAAGGATAGCAAATGAGATAGAAAAGATATTCATTTTTCCACTAATTAGGTAAATGCAATTTAAAAGCATAATGAGATGCACATGGATTAGAATAGCTAAATACAAAGACTGCACTTTACTAACTGTGAGGAATGGGGGAGCAGAGTCCTCAAATGAATTATAGTTGCAACTGAAAAAGGAAACAAGCTAATAAAACAGAATGACAGATTTATAAAAAATGAAATAAAAGGAAAGTGCATCTTCCATGTTACCAAGGAGCTGGCTTGGGGCTTTTGGATTTACTCTGCTGGGAACAGCAAGTAGGCAAGGATATGCTGAGTGAGAATGGCTGCAAGGTCATTTGAAGTTCACCTGGGCTTGTCTTGCCTGGGTACTGCCAACTAAGGCTGGTGCAAATTGTCTTCAGTGGTTGCCACTGAAGCAAGACCTTCTTGTGCAGGTCTTGTGGAAGGAACTGTGGCTTCTGTTGTAGGGATCTTCAAAGCTGGATGTTCTCATGGGTATAATGACAGGATACTAGATGTGGAACAAGGATGACTGGACTGCTACTCACATCACCAGGCAGGCTACCTGGAAAACAGGACCCCAAGAAAGACACAGGGATCGCCCAATGACAGAGAAATGGAATGAGATCTACATGAACAGCCTGGACATGAGTGGGGGTAGTGAAGGGCGAGGGTCGAGGGAAAGAGAGCTTGGGCAAGTGGGAGATCCCAGCTGAATCAACAACAGAGAGGGAGAACAAGGAATAGGAGACCATGGTAAATGAAGACCACATGAGAATAGGAAAAAACAAAGTGCTAGAGAGGCCCACAGAAATCCACAGATACCCCCACAACAGACTGCTGGCAATGGTCGAGAGACAGTCCGAATTGACCTACTCTGGTGATGGGATGGCCAAACACCCTAATTGTCGTGCTAGAAACCTCATCCAACTACTGAGGGATCTGGATGCAGCGATCCATGACTAACTAGGCCCCAGGTGGATCTCTGGGAGTCCAATTAGCGAGAATGAGGAGGGTTTATATGAGAGAGAATTGTTGAGACCAAGGTCGGATAAAGCACAGAGACAAGTAGCCAAACAAACGGAAACACATTAAATATGAACCAATGGCTGAGGGGTCACCAACTGGATCAGGCCCTCTGAGTGGGTGAGACAGTTGATTGGCCTGATCTGTTTGGGAGGCATCCAGGCAGTGGCACCGGGTCCTGTGCTCATTGCATGAGTCGGCTGTTTGAAACCTGGGGCCTATGCAGGGTCCCTTGGCTCAGCCTGGGAGGAGGGGACTGGACCTACCTGGACTGAGTCCACCAGGTTGATCGCAGTGTGTGGGGAAGGCTTTGCTCTGGAGGAGATTGGAATGGGGGGCGGGCTGGGGGGAAGGTGAGGGGGGCGGGAGGGGGGAGAACAAGGGAATCTGTGCCTGTATGTAGAACTTAATTGTATTGCAAAATAAAAATTTAAAAAAAAATAAATAAAAAAAAAATAAAGCTTTCCCAAGTGGCCAGACTGCCATGAGGGGACTTCAGCTGTTCGCCACAGATATGATTACTTTGTTGGCAGTCACACATAAAGGGTCTGTCTTGTTCTATTCAAAGATCTAAATGGGCAGCTCTTTCCAGTTGTCATTCATTCACAAAAAGTGAATAAATATATAAGTAATTAGAGAAAGCTCAAAATAATATTAACATTCTTAACAGCATTTAAAGATACTTACCAATGCTTGACCCCTGCCCCAGTTCCCTAAGCATGATTGGGCCATCTGGTCTACCTCAATGTGACTTTGCTATTTCACTCTTGATAGTAGTAACCCAAGAGAAGAGAGCATTGGCATCCATATAACAGGCAAAATGAGTGCCCCAACTCTGTTGTAATAATCAAATACTAGATGAAAATCTAAAAGCCTGTTATCAGATCATTTGTACACTGGTACTAGGATGTCTGCAGTAGAAGACTACTCTAGTTACTATGATCATGAACTGTTCCCTCAGGTTTCTTTGTTTAAACTTGCTGTCAGGGAAGGGGCACTATTTGGGGGGTTTGACAGCAGGAGCTTGCTGCATCATGTTATGTCACATGAGCAGTCAGGAAGTAGAGTTGAGAGAGAGAGAGAGAGAGAGAGAGAGAGAGAGAGAGAGAGAGAGAGAGAGAGAAGAGAGTCAGGCTATAAGGCTTATCCCCAGTGACGCACTTCCTTCAACTAGGGCCTGTCTGTTAAACTTCACAACTTCCCAAACAGTGCCTGCTCTACATGGGTGGATTACATCCCCTTAAATTGTAAGCAAAATAATTCTGTCCTTCTTTTAGTTGCTGTGAGGACTAGCACTAATTGCTAACTCTACAGGATATACAACCATTTAGAACACAGTTTTCTGCATACAACTGTAGAAAAATCACAATTACTGTGTCAATTGATGTTTCAAGGCCCATCTTAACTGTGTGTGTACCACTGCCTAGTTATCCTGCACTGTGTAATATAGACAAAGCAGTGTATCTTTCAGTTCTGCTGAGTACCCACAGTTCTCTGTTCTTGATTGGAACTTGAGGTAAACATAAATCTTTTTCCCTTTATGCTGCTGTTGTCATAGCATGCTGTCACAGCTACAGGAAGGAAACCAAGGCAGATGCTTTGTCAGATACTTGATCATAGTGATGAGTGCTGTGGGATGGTCTGTATGTCAAATTACTCTGATTGGTCAATAAATAAAACACTGATTGGCCAGTGGCTAGGCAGGAAGTATAGGCAGGACTAACAGAGAGGAGAAAAAAAAGAACAGGAAGGCGGAAGGAGACACTGCCAGCCGCCATGATGACAAACAGCATTTGAAGATGCCGGTAAGCCACCAGCCATGTGGCAAGGTATAGATTTATGGAAATGGATTAATTTAAGCTATAAGAACAGTTAGCAAGAAGCCTGCCACGGCCATGCAGTTTGTAACCAATATAAGTCTCTGTGTTTACTTGGTCGGGTCTGAGCGGCTGTGGGACTGGCAGTGAGAGAGATTTGTCCTGACTGTGGGCCAGGCAGGAAAACTCTAGCTACAGATGATAAACATAAGGATAGAGAAATAGATACAAAGACGCTGGGCCATTGCTGTGATTAGGTACTACAAGAATCCTGACAAGATGGTTCTGAGGCCTGTTGAAGGAACATGGAAGACTTTCATGCTATAGGCTAGAGAAGACCTAGAAACCTATAAGCAAAGCTTGATGGGCCATTCTGGTGGGAATAAAGAACAGCAGAATGCAAGTGGAAATGTGGACACACACACACACAAACAAAAAAAAGAAAGAAAGAAAAACAGATTCAGAAGGTTTCAGAGAGAAGAAAACCCCCTGGGAACTGGACTTGGAGGCATTTTTATCATATTCTGACAAAATTACACTTATGTTCTGTTGTGTCCTTAAAATTTGAGTGAGGTTAAATTTAAAAGTACTAAGCCACAACGTGATGAATGCAATTACTCTTAGTTGGTTTTATGGTGAAGTATAGCAGAAAAATGTGAAAATGTGTACTTTTGTGAGTAAAAGATCCTGAAAATGGCTAAAGTTGTACACAGTGTAGAAAGTAGGGTTTTAGCAATGCAGCTGGAAAAAAAAAAAAAAGATTAGTTCATCAATGGAGAAAACTTGGGCACTGTAGTGGGACAACTGGGAAGTGCTATGAAGGTAAACCCCAGCTACTGTCTCTCAGGTAAAATAATTCAACCCATTTGAAACATTTTCACTTGAAAAAAGGATTCCTGAACACAAACAACTGCCAGGACACCATTTCATCATTTGAGCAGGGCTGTGTGGGGAACTATTTTCCCGAATGCAGTCAGGCAGGTGACCTGATGCTGCTGAAGCTGTGACAAGGGGACAGACTATACATCAAACTGGCATCCTGATTTAATATGATCCATATTGTGCTAGCTTTTCAGGCAGGCAACTGCAAGGATGAAGGAGTCGTAGAGGTTTTCACCCCAATTCTGGAAACCTGCCAAATCCAGCTAATTAATGCATAGCAAGGTCGGATCCTTTCATTGAGCTCAGAATAGACTGAGTATCAAGCTTTGAAGGTGAAGCCTAAGTTGTAGTGAAGACCTCATGATCGTGGAGATGCCAGAAATAGCACATTTACCAAGAAAGCTGTGGGAACTGAGCACAGCCCACCAAGACAGCCCACAATTCCTATAGGCAACAGCACTGGAGAAGAAGGGCTACCCAAGCCTGTCGGAGGCCAGATGATGTCATTACAAACCTGGACCTCGAGCTTCATAGTGTGGTGTTTGGCTGCTGCATTTCGGTCTTGTTTTTCCCTGCTATTTTCTTGCTATTTTCCCATTCTTCCATTTTGGGAAGGAGATGATTACTCTTCACCATTGTATGTTTGTATGTAATGAAGATGACTACGCCATGCCATCGTACGTTTAAGGTCTGTGCTTTTTGTTTAATAAGGGCCCACAGTTAAGAGATTTCCTTTAATTTCAGAAGAGACTTTGAGCCTCTGCCTTTTAAATGGTGTCAGAATTGTTAAGACTGTGGGGAGTTTATGACATTAATTGAATGCATTTACTCCTTGCGATGGCTCTGAGCCTATGGGAGTCAGGAGCAGAGTGTGGTGATTTGAATGTAAAAAGTCCTCAACAAGGGCTGGAGAGATGGCTCAGAGGTTAAGAGCACTGACTGCTCTTCCAGAGGTCCTGAGTTCAATTCCCAGCAACCACATGGTGGCTCACAACCATCTGTAATGAGATCTGGTGCCCTCTTCTGGCCTGCAGGGATACATAATAAATAAATAAATCTTAAAAAAAAAAAAGTCCTCAACAAGATCATGTGTTTTAATACTTGATGTGGTAACATGGCAGGAGGTGTTGTAAAGTCTTTAAGAGTAAAGTCTAACTGGAAGAAGGAGGTCATTGTGGAATGAATCTTAAGGTTTCCAGCCTGATGTAATGCTCTGGCTAGTATGTCAACTTGACACAAGTAGTAGTCGTTTCATAAGAAGAAACCTCAACTGAGAAAATGTCCCAACCAGATTGGCTTGTGGGAAAGCTTGTGGTATATTTCCTTGATTAACCATTTGGGGTGGTGTAACTTCTAGGCAGATGACCCTTATAGTATAATGAAGCAGGATGAGAAAGCCATGGAGAGCAAGCCAGTAAGCAGCACTCCTCTCTGACCTCTGCATCAGTTTCTGCCTCCAGGTTCGTCTTGAGTTCTTGCCCTGACTTTCCTTGGGCTGTGATGTGGACATGTAAGCTAAAATAAACCCTTTCTGCCACAAGTTGATTTTGTTCATGGCATTTTATCACAGCAATAGGAACTCTAAGTAAGATATCTATGTTCCAGCTAGACATTATTTCTTTCTGCTTCCTAACTGCTGACAGGGTAGAAACAGCTTTTTCAAGCTCCTGCTCTCATAAGAATGCCATCCAGAAATTCTTTCCTGTCATCATGGACTATATGCCTGCAAACCATGATCCAAAATAAAATTTTATTTTCTGAAGTTACTTAATTAGTTATTTGGTCATATCAATGTAAAGAGCATTTGATATACTGAATAGTAAAGGAAATATTATTGGCAAAAAGTGAATCTCAAGCTAGAAAAAGATAACACTTTCTATGACTGCTATCTATAAAACTTTTATAAATGCAAACTAATGCCTGGGTGCAAGGAGATGGGAAATGAAAGAGATTGTGTGCAAAACTATTAGCCCTGATTTACTCTCTTTACAACCAAGGGCCGGAATAATTTGTACATTGTCAGAATTTGTAGCATGCAGTACTTCCTGAAGGTTGTAGTATGAAACTAATAGAGGAAAGTTGTTCTACTTCTTGTCCCACAGGTTTGAAAAGCAGTGGGCAGCTCAGTTAGGGAGTAGACAGCCCACCACTCACACCTCTTGCATGTTCACTATAAAAGAAATACTAAGAAGAAACAAGAATAGACCAAAGGAATACTGGGCTTTGATTTTGAGACCTGAAGAAACTGCAAAAGACTTCAAGGCAGCCATTTGGGTGCAGTGTTCAGCCCTTCTGCTGCAGGTTAAGGACTACCCATCTGGGACTGCATATTGGTCACCAACATAAGCAATCCTAGGCCAGTTTATCCCAGAAAGGTTCTGAACCAAGATTCCCACCCACTTTCTTGTCACTGAACCCGCTTTTCAAATGAATTTTGTTTTTTCAAAACCTTGTCTTTGAATTTAATTAGCTACCTAGTTCTAGCAGTTGGAACTTATTTCTGTTAATACCTTGATTTTTATTGAATGATTCAAATGTGCAAACATATGTCAAACTTACATGCAATTTAATATATGTCAAAAATAACACCACTATATAATTGGTAACAAATGTGTTCTAAGACTTTCCAAAGATATTATGATTGAAAAGAAGGTTGAAGACTGTCTTAAGGTACCTTACATTTAAATATGAGGTAAAAAAGGATGACCCTGTAAAAAAATTACACAGAGAAAGCAATGGAAGGATTAGGAAGAAAAGATGCCAAGGAAAGAGCTTGTCAGGATGGAGGGGAATCACAAATAGTGGTGAACTCTGCTGAAATTCGGGGATGGGACACTGCTGTGCCCACTGATTTTGGATTATTGGAGGCCAAAGTGGCTCCAATGAGATCATCTGCTGAACTGTGTACATGGAAGTCAGATAGGAATGGAAGAAATTTGAGATGAGGATCTGGTGATGTTGAATGTGATTATTTTTTTCAGGAAGATGGCTGAAAGGGCCCAAAGTGGAGCTGGGAGAGGATTCATTTCATAGAGATTATGACGTGATGTGGCGTGGGAGGTGTGTGTCTCAGTTAGAGAGACACAGAGAGAAAGGAAAGAAGTAAATGGTTACCTAGTACCAATTCCTTCAAAAGTGAGCAGAAAAAAAACTAAAGCTCAGCTTGATGAATAGTCTGCATAAGAAATCTCTGTTTGCAAGATGAGAATTATTTCTCAAAGTAGTTCCTGCAACATAGTCCAGATTTCAGTACGTACATTTGTGGAAAATAGATGAAAGTATAGACTATTTCATTAAGTTACTCAAACTAGCTAATGATCACAAAGCTATAAAAGAAAGTCTTATTCTACCTGAATTCTCATCAAACTTCAATCTGTATTCTGAATTGTAACTATGGTAAAAATAATTTTTTAATTTAGGTTTTTCATTAATAAAATACTTCTTAAAAGTTTAAGAAGTCTAATGTTAAATTTCTTGTTTGTAATACATTAGTTGTCAATTATTTTCTATTGAAAGGATGGAACATATAACAGATTCAGAATATTACGTTGTTTTTAGAGGTTAGTAGATGTACAATTTTAGTACCTAGTCTTTCATGTCATTTCCCATTAAATTAGGCTTTTTACCTCTTTTTGCATTGTTATAAAAAAAAGCTGAGACAGGAATAACTGATTAGTATACTCTGTATAAGCTTTGTAAAATTGTTTTGAGGCCTTTGTAAAAAAATATATGTTCAAAATACATTGTACATATGTCTGAAATTTTCAAAGAAAAAGTAAAATATTATATAATTTTAGAAAAATTACATTAGAATTCAAAGAAAGTTTTTGCATTGTGATATTATTTCTCATTTCAACTGCCCTGCATAGAGCATTAGGAAAATGACAAAGCCAAGGTTCACCTCAAAGATAAATAATAAGATACTAAACTAGGTGTAAAAATAACCTGTGACTTGCTTTTGCTGGAGTTGCAGAGTGCTGGGAAAGGAAAGAACCCAGCTGGTTTGGTTATGTGGTAGAGAGTACCTCCAAACTGTGCCTTAAAACTAGGACTTGTGGTTTGTTTCGACTTATCTAGTAGCTGCATGATAGATTGTAGGAGTCTATATGCAATTTTGAATTCACAACAAAATAGTTGTCTTGTTAAAGGTTCAGTTTCATTTTTAGTTTTTGGAGTAAATTTTTGGAAAATTCTTGATTTTTATGAATTTTACATGTTAGATTAGATAATATTTAGTAATGAATATGACATGCAGCAATGATCAAAGTATGTTTTGGGTAGAGAGAGTATAAAATAGGTTTAGTATTCTACATAGAGTCCTTGCCCAGCAATCAGTCTTTGTAGAGAGCTGTGTGGTATTATGGCTACCCACAGCAAGGAGGCAACAGTGCAATTAGTCCAAAAGGATAGCAAGTACTAAAGCTGGAGGGTCAGTCACACGGGGACTAATGAGACACGTTCTCTGGAGCTTTTGCTTACCATTCATAGTGCACAAGTGCCAGGTACTTTTCACCAGCATTCAAGCATAAGGTCATAGAATGTTAAAGAAAATTCATCTTAAATGGCTGAAAGAGTGCCTCCAACTTTGTGAAGTCAAAGGTTTGAGTCACTTGAATTCATTCTACACAAGGATTTTGAAGTTGCTACTTGGTTGCTCTACCAATTTTCTATTAAAGTGGGTGCTAATAACTTCTGGATGTGGGTTGAGAGATGTGAACATTCTGAATGTGATATGGTCCGTTAAGTGTGTGACTTCATCATTTTCAAATCCCTGCAATTTTTATCCATCCTCAAGTCCTATTTAGATAGAAGCAATTGATGCTGGCCAAATGTGTAGGATATCCTGTTTCCAGATGCAGTATCCACTTGGCAAATACAATGTGATCACTTCCTTCATGAAAACTTGGACAATAATATTGTCTGGAACATACGTGTATAATGATCTTTACATTTTTATTTTTGTCCCAGAATCTCCTAAATCAGGGTAATGTATATTCTATTACTTTAACAGAGGTTTATAAACAGGCACAAGTTCACTGTGTGTCATTAATAATTTGAATAATTTTTCTTTCAGATTTTGTATTATTACTACTTAATAGGTTTAGATAAGTTGTGATTCTTAATGATGTTCTTTGACTTTCAAATGAATACATTATATAGTTCTTAGGGTTCTATGGTTCTTGAAAATTAGAAAGTTTGAAGATGTTTAAAATCTTCTGAACATAAAATATTAACTAACTCACCTGAAGCAAAACTTATTAAATAAAAAATATCCAAATTTGTTAGAAACCTGGTGTTAACAATAAAAATACCAGATTTTATTTGCTTTCCTACAGATTTCAGACACTCTGATACAAGGGTGATCCAAGCTGGAGAAACATATGCCAAATTTGAGATGGGAAATAAGTACAAAACATTCCAAATATTTCAGATTAGTACAGATGTATTTTATAAAAATGAATTTTGCCCCCTGTGAAACCTACTTCTATTATTTATTATACAAAACTTCAAATGTATAATAACATTAAAAAAACATTATTGATGTTTCCTACCCTAAGTGACAATTATTTTCTCTATAACATTGCAGTCTTGCCTAGATATTTTCCTTTCCCAAGATTAAAAAAAAAAATTGAATAAGAGGCCTATTCTTAATTATAAATGTCTGGCCTTAGTTTGGCTTGTTTCTTGCCAGCTTTTCTTAACATAAATTATCCTGTCTATCTTTAGCCTCGGGGCTTTTATCTTTCTCTATTCCTGTATAACTTTTCTTTTCTTGTTACTCTGCTGTGTAGCTGGGTGGCTGGCCCCTGAAGTCCTCCTTCTTCCTCTCTCATTCTTTCATTTCTTTTCCTCCCAGATTTCTCTTTCTATATATTCTCTCTGCCTGCCAGCCCCACCTATCATTTTTCCTGCCTCGCTATTGGCCATTCAGTTCTTTTTTAGACCATCAGGTGTTTTAAACAAGCTCAATAACACAGCTTCACAGAGTAACTCTGTGAAGTAACAAATGCAACATAGGCAAAAGTAACACACCTTAAAATAATATTCCCCAACATAGGTTCCATAATTCTGATAGATTGATATTGCCTATGCTTGTGAAATAATTTATATAGAGAAAATATAGCTATTTTAGACATAAGTATAATGGATGGATCATGAAATTCAACCTTCTTTTCCAAATGAGGAAACAAAGATTCCAAACTTGCTTTTGCTGCCATGGTTACCCTAGTAGTTAGTAGAAGTCAGAACTTGAGCTTATAATTTTCTGTTCACTCCCTCCCCACCATGCATGCATTAT
Source organism: Peromyscus eremicus (assembly GCF_949786415.1). NCBI lineage: Eukaryota > Metazoa > Chordata > Mammalia > Rodentia > Cricetidae > Peromyscus > Peromyscus eremicus. Next base: position 10,889,008 of record NC_081417.1, on the reverse strand, counting down.
ATTTTTTCTCTAGCCCAAATGATTTATGACTCAGAACAGCCTCTAATGAGTGAGATTTTCTTACTTCAATCCTGTTAAAACTACCCCAAACTCTTTACTAAGTTAAGTTCCAAGAAAGAGTAGAATCTGCGACCTGGAAAGATAAGTTTTCATAAGACATAATGACAGGATCCAGAGAGTTTACAGTATATATGAAAGTAATAAGGAAAGCCTTCAGCTGTCATTTATGTCATGTGTAAGATACTTAGTGAGAAACATTATGGTGGTTCTATACTGTAAGTAACATCTCAATGAATATACAAAATCAAAATCATGGTAGTCCGAATTTCTGAGAATAGTATTTTAAAACTAAAAACTAGCAAGTAAGTCATCCATCCCCATACTACTTCTCTCCTCACAGTGAAATCTTTAGATTTCATCATTTGGAGAATTAAGTAGTGAGTCCTTTCTGTTTTCAAGTATTGAATAGAAAAACAAACATTTCCTCTGTAGCAAGCTTTCTTGTTGGACTATCTTTGGAACACCAGGCTGCAAATAATGACCCAGCGCCTTATTATTAATTATAAATGCTTGACCTTAGCTTAGGCTTTTCCCCAACTTGCTCTTATAACCTGTATTTTTAAAAATCTGTGTTCTGCCAAGTGGCTTGGCTACCTTTTCTTAGTATGGCACATCTGACATACTGAGTCTGCTGGCAAAAATTTGCATGCCTAGATTCCTCCTCCTTTTCCTCTCTCTCCCCAGAAATCCCACCTATCCTCTCCTGCCTAGCTATTGGGCATTCAGCTCTTTATTTAACTAATTAAAAGACACCTTAGGAAGTGGCATATCTTTACAGTATGCACAAATATTCCCCAACATCCTTGTCTTAATTTTTCTCTCTTTCTATATCTTACATCCTTCCATATCTGTTTTCTGGCTTTTATGAAGAAATTGCCAATAGCTTGAAACAATTAAACAGGAAGTTAAGAGAACAAGTTTGCTCCCTGGACTGTCTTTATTTCCTGGGAAACTAAACACAGTTGCCCAGCAGAGCACTGCAGGAAATAGAGGATACTTGGGACTACTGTTGAGAGAGTGTTACAGCAGGGTTGGCTAATCTTCTTTTTTGTTGACAGGGTTTCAAGTTACTGCAAAAGAATGATGCATCTGAGTATGTTTATCCAGATGTTTGCAGAAGTGGTTTGTCAGAGGAAGGAAGACGTGCCAGCGTGTGTGAACATCACCACATGGGCATGGATTCCAGATTAAATTGAAAGGAAAAGCATGAGCTGAGCACCAGCATTCATCCCTCTCTGATTTCAAACTGTGGGTGAAGTGACAGCAGCTACCTCGCGTTCCTGCCACTGGGTCTCTCCTGCCATGGAGGACTGTATCTCTTCTTAACTCCCTAAGCAAATTGTGTTTCTTCCTTGCTTAAGCTGCTTTTGTCTGGAAAAATGAAAACAGTAGTGATACAACAATTTTTATTACAATTTTAAAATTACTTATTCGTTTTTATCTATGAGTATTTTGCCTGCATGTAAGTTATCTGTGTACTACATGCATGTTCAGTGTCCATAGAAACCAGAAGAAGTCAGATCCCCTGAACTTGAGTCAGAGGCAGTTGTAAGCTGCCAGATGTGGGTGGTGAGAATCAAACTGAGGTCCTCTGCAAGAGCAGCAAATGCTATTAACTGCTGACCCATTGCTCCAGCCCCTGATTCAACAGCTTTTAATAGTCCAAATGTACTAGACCTAAAAGAAGCTTTCACATATTAGAAATAGAATGCCCATGTAAACTCTTAAGCAAACTGGTAATTCAGCTGTGAACTGTGGATGTCCACACAGTATCTAGATGTAAATCTACCATCAAATAAATGAGTGGAGAGTGTGTCAGTTCAGTTCTAAACCTCATAGTTTTCTGATTTTGTTTTGTTTGTTGTCAGAAGTCTTTAAATGGTTCACCTTTGAAAGGGAGTAGCCCACCACAATCCTCAGAAACCTGTGAAGGTAGTCACCACTCCACTACCTAGTGTGCCAATCTCCTCAGAAGTGAGAAGATAATTTTGGTCATTATAAACACAATAGTACATTGTTGCTATAATGGTTCACAGTCATATAAAGAAGACAGAGCAGAGTGAAAATAAGGAGTTGAAAAACATAAGGATGGCATAGAAATTAACTAGTCAATACAGGAAAAGAAAACTGCGTATAAATTTATATTTTGTAAGTAAATTTTAATTCTCCTAGAATGTAAGAAAAATTAATCCATATTTGGAAACTGTGTCTTATGCTACAAATAATATCTCAGTGAAACACAAAAGCAAAATTATGGTAGTCTACATTTCTGAAAGTGGTATTCTAAACCTAAAATTAATTTCAACATTTAATCATAAAACAAATCTAACAATAAGAAAATAAATTCAGCCACCTGAATTTCAAAGCAAAACATACTATATGAGTGTTGATTTCGAGTAAAACATCAAAATTATAATCATGGGATACTTAGAAGTAAATTATAATGAGAGTTATGTGTCAAAATTTGGGAATGCACTCCTAACTTTTTTCCAGCAAAAACCATAAACTTAAACTAATTTTACCATTAAATAAGCAAAGAACAATTGAATTAAACTGAAGTTAAGTTTAATGAAATAAACCAGTAAACAATACACTGAAATTTCAAAACTTCTATATTTATGTAAAAGTTTCTAAAGATATAGCTGTTACAAATGACAATTTCCCTGGAATTATCCTTATACTTAAAAAAATTTCCTTGTCTCTCAAATGAGAAGTGATCAACTGTTATGACTTGTTTAGGTCAATAATTTTTCTCAATCCAGTGTCATATCTACCACTATAATTTCTTGCCATCTGAGACATGCACATGGTCTCTAATGGACATACCTACTAAAATAATATTGCAAAACATCAAGATGACATTGTCTGATGGTGGGATCACAATTTTTTGACTAAAATAATTAGTTTTCACCAAACAAATATCTGTTACTACCCAGATTGTGTGCAATCAAAAGTAAGTCCTAAGATGTAGCTCAAGGTATTAGCTCTTATTACAAATATTTGCTTCTAAATATCTTTCAGCGATTTGAAATTTTTCTGTTGAGAATCCTCTGTTTAGCTCTGTAGTCCATTTTTTAATTGGATTGTTCTGTATTTTGATGTCTAGTTTCTTGAGTTCTTTATATATTTTGGAGATCAGCTCTCTGTCAGATATGGGGTTGGTGAAGATCTTTTCCCATTCTGTAGGCTGTCATTTTGTCTTATTTACCATGTCTTTTGCCCTACAGAAGCTTCTCAGTTTCAGGAGGTCCAATTATTAATGGTTGCTCTCAGTGTTTGTGCTACTGATATTATATTTAGGACGTGGCCTCCTGTGCCAATGCATTCAAGACTACTTCCTACTTTGTCCTCTATCAGGTTTAGTGTAACTGGTTTTATACTGAGTTATTTGATCCACTTGGACTTGAGTTTTGTGCGTGGTGATAGATATGGATCTATTTGCAATCTTCTACATGTTGACATCCAGTTATGTCAGTGTCATTTGTTGAAGATGCTTTCTTTTTTCCATTGTACAGTTTTGGCTTCTTTGTCAAAAATCAGGTGTTCATAGGTGTGCAGATTAATGTCAGGCTCTTCAATTTGATTTCACTGGTCACATGTCAGTTTTTATGCCAATACCAAAGTGTTTTTATTACTATAGCTCTGTTGTAAAGCTTGAGGTCAGAGGTGGTGATGCCTCCAGAATTGCTTTATTGTATGGGATCATTTTAGCTAACCTGGGTTTTTTGTTCCATATCAAGTTGAGTATTGTTCTTTTCAGGTCTGTGAAGAATTGTGTTGGGATTTTGATGGGGATTACATTGAATCTGTACATTGCTTTTGGTAAGATTGCTATTTTTACTATGCTGATCCTACCTATTCATGAGCACGGGAGATCTTTCCATTTTCTGATATCTTCTTCAATTTCTTTTGTCAAAGACTTAAAGTTCTTGTCATACAGGTCTTTCACTTGCTTAGTTAGAGTTACCCCAAGGTATTTTATATTATTTGTGACTATCATAATAGATGATGTTTCTCTGATTTCTTTCTTGGTCTGTTTATCATTTGTATATAGGAGAGCTACTGATTTTGAATTGCTTGACATCCTTAGTCATCAGGGCAATGCAGATCAAAACAATTTTGAGATATTCAACTTACACCTGTTAGAATGGCCAAGATCAAAAGCACTGATGACAGTTTATATTGCAGAGGATGTGGAGCAAGGGGAACACTTTTCCACTGTTGGTGGGAGTGTAAACTTGTATAGCCACTTTGGAAATTAGTATAGTGCTTTCTCAGAAAAGTGGGAATCAATCTTCCTCAAGACCCAGCTATACCACTCTTGAGCCTATACCCAAGGAATGCTCAAGCATACCACAAGGACACTTGCTCAACTATGTTCATAGCAGCATTATTCATAATATCCAGAACCTAGAAACAGTCTAGATGCCCCTAGACTAAAGAATGGATAGAGAAAATGTGGTACATTTACACAATGGAGTATTATGCAGTGGTTTAAAAAAAAAAGCAATGATACCATGAAATTTTTAGGCATATGAATGGAACTAGAAAATATCATCCTGAGTGAAGTAACCCAAACTCAGAAAGATAAGCATGGTATGTATTCACTCATAAGTGAATACCAGATGTAAAGCAAAGGATAACCAGACTATAATCCACAGCTCCAGAGGAGGACCCTAAGAGGGACATATAGACCTCCCCATGAAGGTGAAATAGATGATATTTCCTGAGTAAACTGGCAATTGGGGGCAATAGAGGGGATGGGATGGGGGATGAAAGCATAAGGGAACATGATGGTTGAGCTGGAACAAGGACAGAGTGGGAGAACAATGAAAGAGCTATATTGATAGAGGGAGACACCATAGGGATAGGGAGAAACCTGATGCTAGGGAAGTTCCTAGAAATCCACAAAAATGACCCTAGCTTAAACTACTAGCAATAGTAGAGAGGGTGCCTGAGCTTGCCTGCCCTGGTAATCAGATTGGTGAATACCCTAACTGTCATCATAGAGCCTTCATCCAGTAACTGATGGAAGCAGATGCAGAGATCTACAGCCAAGCACTAGGCCAAGCTCCAAGAGCCCAGTTGAAGAAAGGGAAAAGAGATTCTATGAGCAAGGGGCATCAAGATCATGATGGAGAAACCTACTGAGAAAACCAAACCAAACTGGTTGAAATGCATGAACTTTAGACCAATAGCTGTGAAGCCTGCATCAAACTGGACTAGGCCCTCTGCATAAATGAGACAGTTATGTAGCTTGGTCTGTTTAAGGGGCCCCTGGCAGTAGGATCAAGATCTATACCTGGTGCATGAGCTGGCTTTTTGGAGCTTGTTACCTATGGTGGAACACTTTCCACAGCTTTGTACCAGGCTTTGCTGTCTCCCCATGGGAGGCCTTACCTTTTCGGAGGAGGAGAGGGAGATGACGTGGGGGGAAGGCTGTGGAGGAGCAGGAGGAGGAAAAAGAGGGGGATCTGTAGTTGGTATGTAAAATGAATTAAAAATTTCTTAATAAAGAAAAAAATTCTAATAGAATCCTATGGTGATTATATTTTCCCTGGGCTATATACTGTTTTGTAACATTTTATGAGTGCCTTGATCTCATTGCTTATTATGACTTTGATTATATTATTTATATCCTCTTGATTAAACTTATTATTTTAAAAACAAAACAAAACAAAAACTAAGTATTTACTTCTCCTTAGTTAAAGGCTAGGTTCCTTCACAATTCATTTTGTTATAATTCAGGAGAAAGTCAAAGACATTTCAAAATGTGTAAAATTTCAAAACTTTTTCTAGAGCTTAAACATTTCTTGACTCTAGTATTAAATGATACTTATTCATAATCTGTTCCTAACTTCATCCATAATGGTTTCTAAAAGAAATGACAAAAATGGAGAAGGAAGGAGGGAGAAAGAAAGTGTTGTGGGGTATTTGTACACTGTGTGAAGGTGTATTGCAGCTGAAAGGCCAATAGCTAGGCAAGATTTTGAGAGAGAAAAAGGAAGATGAGAAAGAATCTATGTGTGCAAGAGATGCCAGGAGATAGGAAGAGGAAACAGGAGGTGCATGATTGAAGAGAAGTGACACGATATGACAGAATGTAAATTAATATAAATTGATTAATTTCAGTTATAAGAGCTAGTTAGAAACAAGCCTAAGCTATAGGGCAAGCTTTCATAATCAATAAGAAGTCTCCATATTATTATTTGGGAACTGCCTGGTGAGAGAGAAAAAGCTTCATTGCATATGGCATCCACTGTGGAGGCATGTATATCCACATAGGGCCTGAGAAAGTAGTCTCTCCAGTAGGCTAGCATGCAGAGGCACCTCTCTTTCTTAGAGGCACTGCTATTCAGCTGAGCACTTGAGCAGCCAGCATTGGGTACAAACTCTTGCTTCAACCAGACACAAGAAATTCTCAGAGCTTGGGCAGGAAAATGCAGCTCCAGGGCTGGTAACCCCTGACATGAAACTAGGTTCTCACAGAACTGAGGAATATGGAGGCAGCCACTAGCACCTAAGCAAACTGCCCAGAGTTAGCCTAACAGTGTAAAATTTGGCCCATAGGGTCAGAAGAGTCTGTAGATAAGATTTTAAAAAAGCCAGGTCTAGGCTGACAAACCTCTGAACAAGTTACAGTGTATTTAAAACTGGACTTAGATGCTAAATAAAGAAAAAGAAAATGGATATATGCTGGGAGCCTGCCCCAGCAGTTGACAGGTCCCAAGAGAATGTAAGGACTCAGTGAGGAAGGTGAGCCAGATCACAGTGGTCGAGAGAATCTTGTAGCCTGACTGATTAGCAGCCAGAGTGTTTATTTATTTATACAGAATTCAGTAAGCAAGGATACATTCATGTTGTTCCAAAACATAGATCATATCATTTTTGGTTTTGGACCTGTATTTCACTTCCTCAAGCTCATATTTTAGCTATCATTAATAAACTATGACAGAACAGAATTATCATTTCCAAGCACTTTCCCTCAAGTTTTGACATCATTAATAAAAAGAGTTATCAGTTTTACTCATTAACCCCATAACCCAATTTTTAAGAATCTAGATGCATATGACAGCCTGTCCTGAGGCTGATAGCTTTTGTGGCTATAAGGACACTAGACCAAAACAAAAATCTCCAAGCCAGTCCAGGGAAACTGACAAGTCCTAAGCAGTGTATTATTATCTCTTAATGGTCAGAGTGCCTAAGAAAAGTCTCAGGACAAAAAATAGCTGCTGCACTTATTATTTAAATTCTGTAATAATACAATGTTTATATTTTATATATTTATATAATTTGTTTATATGTCTAATCCTGGTATTCTGTTGGTCAAATAGTAGCATAGTGGCTCTGTATGTGCTAATTTTTCTAAGAAAGGGAGGACATGACATCTTATTTTATTATCTTTCCACTCCTTTATTTATCAATGTATCTCTGTGTAGGGCAGAGGTAACTTCAGCTAATCTAACTTTATTTCTGTATATGCCATGTAATTGTCTGAATGTATAATGGAAGAGGCTTGCAATCTGATCTGTGGCCAGCTCCTCTAGCCCAGTGAATCATGTTGACCTTTTTAAGTTTAATTTGTTTTGAATATCTTGTTCCTGAATAAGTACAGGGGCAGATGTTTTAAGAATGTCTTATAGTCTCAAAAAGAGACTTCTGGCTTCTTTATGTGTGTCATAACCTCCAAGGTATAAGGAAGACCTTCAAGTAGATAAGGATATCTCCCCAAACACAGGAGGGGTAGTATTTTAGGATTTTCCTGGAGAAGCTTAGAAGCAGTATTCCTGGGAGAAGGCATAAATGCTTCATAAGAAATTTTTGATCAATCCAATATCCCCAAATTGTACAAATATAAATAAGTCTCCAAATATGTTACAGGTAAAGATGAAAACCAAAAGTGACACAGCAGCAATCATGTGACTCAGCTGTGCTGGATCTTTTCAAGCAGCTGTGCTGGCTTTATGACTTTTGCCATTCCCATAAGATATGGTTGTGCCAGATATAGAAAAAAAAATAAAGAGTTTTTTAAAAAGAGAGTAAAGTAATATAAAAAGAGTAAGTCATGCAAGAATGGGAAATACACAGGTCATCTTAATCCTGTATGGTGCTTTGCTGACTTCGAATTTTTAAATGTTAATATACAAAAACAATAGCTGTTGAGAGACATTGGATTATGGAAACTGCTAAACTAAGCCAACCTATATATTTTAAGAATGCCCTCACTTCAAAATGCAAGTTAAAAATATGTTGCATTGGGGGAGAGTTTATACCTTTGTTTTTGCATGGAACAAAAAGTTATGGTTCTCTTGAAAATTAATAAAGATCAGATTTGGTTGGGGGAGACCTTCTAAAAATCTTGACTACAGACATGAAAAAAGAAACCAAGAAAAACTACTGGACAGGTGATTTATATGCTGATCCCTCTATTATGGGAACATCTCTGAGATCAGGTGAAACATGCTAAATGTTGTTGTCTACAGAATCCTCATTACTTACTACTATATGTCATCTTTTCATAAACATAGATAGAAGCTTGGTTATACAGTCCAAATTGACTTATAAAGATGACAGATGCCAATCAACTGTCCCACCTGTTCAGAGGGCCTGATCCAGTTGGGGGCCCCTCAGCCATTGGTTCATAGTTCATGTGTTTCCATTCGTTTGGCTATTTGTCCCTGTGCTTTATCCAACCCTGGTCTCAACAATTCTCGCTCATATAAACCCTCCTCATTCTCGACAATTGGACTCCCGGAGCTCACCAATTGGACTCCCGGAGCTCCACCCGGGGCCTGGCCATGGATCTCTGCATCCAGTTCCCTCAGTCATTGGATGGGGTTTCTAGCACAACAATTAGGGTGTTTGGCCATCCTATCACCAGAGTATGGCAGTTCAGGCTGTCTCTTGACCATTGCCAGCAGTCTATTGTGGGGGTATCTTTGTGGATTTCTGTGGGCCTCTCTAGCACTTTGCTTCTTCCTGTTCTCATGTGTTCTTCATTTACCATGGTCTCCTCTCTGATCTTGATCCAGCTGGGATGTCCTGCTCCCCCAAGCTCTCTTTTCCTCAACACTCGCCCTTCATTACCCCCACTCACGTCCAGGTTGTTCATGTAGATCTCATCCATTTCTCTGTCATTGGGTAATCTCCATGTCTTTCTTGGGGTCCTGTTTTCCAGGTAGCCTCCCAGGTGTTGTGAGTAGCAGTCCAGTCATCCTTGTTCCACATCTAGTATCCTCCTATGAGTGAGTACATACCATGTTTGTCTTTCTGAGTCTGGGTTACCTCACTCAGGATGATTTTTCTAGATCCATCCATTTGCCTGCAAACCTCATGATGTCATTGTTTTTCTCTGCTGAGTAGTATTCCATTGTGTATATGTACCACATTTTATTTATCCATTCTTCAGTTGAAGGGCATCTAGGTTGTTTCCAGGTTCTGGCTATTACAAACAATGCTGATATGAACATAGCTGAGCAAGTGCCCTTGTGGTATGATTGAGCATTCCTTGGGTATATGCCCAAGAGTGGTATAGCTGGATCTTGGGGGAGATTGATTCCCAATTTTTTAAGAAAGCACCATATTGATTTGAAAAGTAGTTGTACAAGCTTGCATTCCAACCAGCAGTGAAGGAGAGTTCCCCTAGCTCCACATCCTCTCCAGTATAAGTTGTCTTCAGTGTTTTTGATCTTAGCCATTCTGACAGGTATAAGGTGGTATCTCAGAGTTGTTTTGATTTGCATTTCCCTGATAATTAGGGATGTTGAGCAATTCCTTAAATGTCTTTCAGCCATTTGAGTTTCCTCTGTTGAGAATTCTCTGTTTAGTTCTATAGCCCATTTCTTAATTGGACTATTGGGCATTTTGATTGGCTTGATCTGTTTGGGAGGCATCCAGGCAGTGGGACCGGGTCCTGTGCTCAGTGCATGAGTTGGCTGTCTGAAACCTGGGGCTTATGCAGGGATGCTTGGCTCAGCCTGAGAGGAGGGGACTGGACCTGCCTGGACTGAGTCTACCAGGTTGTTCTCAATCCTCAGGAGAGTCTTTGCCCTGGAGGAGATGAGAATGAGGGGTGGGCTGGGGGGAAGAGGTGGGGAGGGGGGAGAACAAGAGAATCCATGGCTGATATGTAGAATTAAATTATATTGTAAAATAAAATAAAATAAAAAAGATGATGGATGCCTTTTACCTGCTCAAACATAAACAAAAAATCATCTTTAGCTGACTTGCACACACCACAGATTCCATACTTGTGTTACCACACACACATACACACACACACACACACACACACACACACACGTACTTTAAAAGTTTATATGTTTTCAGAGAAAAAGGACCAGACACCAATAAAGACAAGTAGCTCAGGTGATCCAGCCTCTCAAAATGTCTCTGTTGCAGCTTCCTTAAAATTCTGCATCCAGAACAACTTTAAAGAGGCTAGCTGAGAAGATCCAGCCTTACAAACTATCCAGCTAAGATTTCAGATAAGCTCTATACTTTCCCATCACACAGAGACTAAACAAAAACCAATACAGCTAGATCTCACATAATTTGACCATTATCCTAATTTTTCATGGTCCCCTAAAGATGCCATCACCCCCAGACAGCTGAAAGCAGTCTAGAAAACATGATGCCTCTATTGCCAAGAGGTGAGGTGGGTGGCTTTTTGGTCCTTTGGTGGTTTATGGATGTTTGTCATCAGTTAGGGGGCTTGGTTACAAGTTGTTATTGGCTATGCTCAGGAAAAATGTTAAACAAAGGAGATTAGATTCAGGGATCTATTTCTGAAAGGAAAAGAGGAACATAGTATAGAAATGATGAGATAAGAGGGTGGATTGTTGAGTCTCCTTTTGATCTAAAAAACAACTACCAGTCTCAAATATTTTACATTAGTACAGGTTTTTCTCTATTGATACAAATTTAAGGTTATTTTTGTTATACAGTATATATGTTTCTATTTCTTTTTTAAGGTATTGTACCTAAATATAAGCTCAGGTAAAAAATGTAATGTAAAGTTCTAGTCCTTAAAATATATTATTATAAAACATTTAGGATAATTAAGAAGTGCAGATTAGTATTTAGTCATCTATAACTATCAAATTTGTAGTCATGTTAGTTATGTTTTCAAGGTTAAACAGACATGTTAAATAGATAGACAATCTTTTTGCCCAAACATTTCAAAGACCTACAGAATAGCACATTTACAGTGTTTTAATAACATAAGGCTTTTCATGATAGCAAAACACATCTGCTCCTCAAAGCACCGATTTACTTCAGAAAAGGATGATGGGCATCAAAGAACTTCCATGTAGAGTTGGGTTTTACTGTGACAAAGCTAGTCACTTGGGCAAAAAACTATCCTTGCCTCAACTGCTGACAGTATGCTGCCCAAACTGGACAAGCAGGACACAAAAGAAAGTGACTGCCGAACTTTGCCAAGACAAGGCAGGACAGTCCTTCAAAATTCCTGCTTCACAGAAAAGTCTTTCAGATATTCTAGCCCTATAGGCTGAAGGCAGATGCCCCAATATTACAAAGGAGGCTTGGATGACTGTCCAAGCAGATGGATGTCTCTGCCATTTCTATAATTTTGAAAGTTACTTGCTCTGCACTTCCTGTTTACTCAGGTAACATACTTTCTTGAGTCTCTGACAGAGAATGAAGACTAGATAGTATACAGGTTTTCTTGTTGCCAAATTCAGAAAAAAATAAAATTTTATAAAGATATAAAGTTTATAAGGTTGAGAAACATAAAAATTCAAGTTGTTTATCTAAGATGTTTTTAGGTCTAAAAAGATATCTTTAGGATGGTAATGTCAGTTATGATAGAAAATGGTTTAGATATAAAACTTTGAACTCACTAAGATAGGATAGATAATACAGTACTTTCTCTGAATTTGCTAAATACATATGGACTAACCATTGTGAATATAATTCTTACTTGATGATTGTTCTTATTATATATAGTTTTGCTATGTTAGAGTTAAAACCTTTCCACTTATTTAGACAAAGGGGGAAAATGTTGTGGATTATTTGTACACTGTGTGAAGGTGTATTGCTGTGATTGCTGTAATAAAAAACTGAATGGCCAACAGCTAGGCAGAAGGTGCAGGTGGGATTTCCAGAGACAGAAAGGAAGAGAAAGAGGAACCTAAGCATACGGGAGAACTTAGACTCAGAGAGGAAATAGGAGCTGCAAGATGGAAGAGAAATAATACCACGTGGTAGAATGTAGATTAATAAAAATGGGTTAATTTAAGTTACAAGAGCTATGTAGAAACAAGCCTAAGCTATAGACCAAGCTTTCATAATTAATACAAACCCTCCATATCATTATTTGGGAGCTTGCTGGTGGAACAGAAACAGAGTCATTACAACGGAAGGAAAGAAGCAAAGGGAAGATAGGCTGATCAAGTTCTCAAATGACAGAGTTATGAAATATTTTATGCAAATTAAAAGTAATCTCCAAGTTAGCATAATTGGTTATGTTTTGAATTAAAAACATTTACAGGTAAATATCTTAGTAAAGTTGGTAGGAAATATACCCATTTTACCTATAAAAGAAATGGTGACACGTCATAATATATCCACTATTATCCATAATATGCCCTATACAATAAAAAACTGGTATTCAGCTGAAATTTAATGAGATCATATAATAAATTGTCATTTCTTTTCTCTGAGATTCAAAATACCTATTAATATAAGTAGCTCTTAAAGAAAATTTTTTTCTAATGAAAAATAAGGATTTTATATAACTATTTCAGTCAGATTTTTATCAGTGTAACAAAAGATCTGAGATGGTTAGCCCACAAAGAGGAAAGATGTATTTTGGTTCACAGTTTGAGGTCCAGTCTATGATTAGTTGGCCATATTGAGCCTGTAGAGAGACAGCACAACACAGTGAGGGTGTGTGTTGATGCAGAACTGCTGACCATCTGACTAGGAAACGAAATAACAGACAAGGGAGGGTCAGCTGTCCCACAATCCTCTTCAAAGGCACACTTCCAAAGACCTAGGGATCTCCCAATAGGCCCTCTCAATAATACCAAGTTGGGGGCCTACCTTTTCGGCAACATTCACCATCCAAATTATAGCAATCATATTGTCTTTTATTCATTAAGACGGTCAGAAAATGTAAGTGAATAATAACTTGAAAACTGCAGCTAAGGAAATACAGTTTGTAGAATGAAACAGACTTAAAGTTGTGTACTCACATTTAGTGACTGAGATATTAAGTAGTCCACCAGCCAAGTAGACATATGTTCTTAAACACGGCTTTTAACTGAATTCTTAACCAGGCTTGTTTCAAAAGCAAAACATTTTGCATCTAAAATGCACTTAACTAAAATGTGTGTGTGCTCTTCAGCATCCACTTGGGTTGGTGTCTTCCCAACCCCCAAGGTACCAAAATCTATAGATGCTCAAGTTTCTTTGACAAAATGACATGGCATTTTCATAAAGCCTGTGCCTATCTTCCTCTATAGTTTAAATCATTTCTAAAGTGTATACAATTACTAGCACAATGTAAATATTCTATAAATACCTGAGAATACCAAGAAAAAACTCTTGACATGTTTGATATTGACACAATTTTCCCTTAAATGTTTTAGTTGGTTCAATCCCTGGATGTAGAACCATAAAATAGAGAAAAGATTATGGAAAACAAAGGAAAGACACTATGAGGTTAACAGTGAGGAAGTATGCCATTTATGTGAGCATCTGTCCAGAATCCTCACTTCTGGTTCCATGACTGACCCTGCCACATGCCGCACCATAGTCTTCATGAAATACCACATTGTTCATGAAACACTGCCCTAGGCAGCCCCCAAAGAGACCATCTTATTATTCTAGCCATTTGGTATTAATTGGCACACAAGTGTACACTGATGGGTTTGGTCTATGAAATGTATGACTAATTCTCTCTCCTTCTCCCTCTTCATTTCTACCTTTCTGTCCCAACATCTCTCTCTCTCTCTCTCTCTCTCTCTCTCTCTCTCTCTCTCTCTCTCTCTCTTTCTCTCTCTCTCTGTATGTGTGTGTGTGTGTGTGTGTGTGTGTGTGTGTGTGTGTGTGTGTAGTAATGCCATAAGAAGATAACGTCTTGGGTTCCCACTCCAATGTTTGGCTTCACCTCTCCCAAAGGGTCAGGGCAGAGAAATACCTGAGTAGTTTCCAATCCAGCCTCAGAGTCCAGTAGCCATTTCATCTAAGCCAGTGCTAAGCTACGTCTTATACCCACAAGAACCTGTATTGAGTAGTAAAACAAATATTAATTCTGGATGACAAAATCATTTAGTAGTTTGATAATTCCTGCCAAATAGTCAGTTGCTGGGTGTGTGGACAGCAAACTTTCCAACGTGTTTGGTTGCAGTAACTTATTAGCTCCTTCAGACATGATTTGGTATGCAACCTATACAGGGCTAAAAATTAATTTTAAAAAACAGTTATAGCATGTGAATTACCTAATATGGTGAACTCATTCCTCATCATGACACCAACAAAAAACAATTCTTGGATCAATATCTTCAAGGGTGCCCTAGTTTTACACAGTTCAGTAAAAAAAATGGCACTGGAAAGATGGTTCAAAGGTTAAGAGAACTGACTGCTCTTCCAGAGGTCCTGAGTTCAATTCCCAGCACCCATGTGGTGGCTCACAACCGTCTGTAATGAGATCTGACACCCTTTTCTATATACATAATGAATAAATAAATCTTTAAAAAAAATGATTGGCATCATGGAAAACCTTACAAGCTGCTTTCAAGAACTCTGGCACCAATATGAGTCTTTGGTTAGTTATAAAATCAAATAAAAACAAATCATTAATCTTAAAGCAACTAAGCCAACCATGGAGCTCCTGTTGGTGTGAGTGTGAAAGTATCAGTCTGTTGGCCATTTTTATATTCTCTTAAGGTCAGATTCAGAGCATAAATACTAAGATAGAAGGAGATAGAGAAAATAATACCTTCACAGACTGTTGAACTCCAAGGAATGTATCCTTAGGCAATTACATACATAACTGGGCAAAAATCATATAGAGTTTACTTACACAAGTCTAGATTGTATAGCCTACCATGCCCAGGCCTGAGCATATGTCTCTATTGCTTCTAGGGCCATGGTGAGACATAGAACGGACTACATCCAGCATGAGGGAAAATATTCAATAAAGAAGACAGTGAACATGAGCTCTATAAGGCTGTGCTGGGGAAACTGTAGGAAGGCACCCTGCTGACAGTTCATATCTTACTGGTAGAAGGTGGCTGTGCTATAACAATCATTAGAAAGTACAGGGCAGTAAGTACACAAGCCAGAACATTGTTGTTTATCAGGTACTATTTACTATGTATTATGTGTGATGCCCCTGCATATGACTGTCAGCACAGTAGCATGGTTGATTCCAGCATCCCCAATCACTATGTATATCACAACAGCTGTAACATCACTGAGAGATAGGAATATAGCTCTGTTCCACTGAAATCTGAAAGCATCATCATTGAATATGTGATCTGTGTATTATACAATGAATTACCATATAAAAGAGCATTCAAGAACTTCTAATCCTACTCCTCCTGACTCTTTTAAGTTGTCTTTGTGCCCCTCTCTCCCTCCACTTCAATTAGAGTCTAGGCTTTAATAGGCAGAAAAAGATTCACCATCCCGCTCACCATGGAGCTTCAGGTGCTTATCACACCAGCCCCTCAGGCTACATGTGGTTGTTTCTAGCTAAGGAGAGGACAGGCTGCATTCAGGAAGGGTGTTTAATAAGTCTTCCTGATGACTTCAGAAAAAAGCATTGAGTCTTCAACCTCTACTAACTAAGAGTGGTATATTTGCTCATAAACACACACACACACACACACACACACACACACACACACACACACACGGAACCAAAATAAGACCAAAATGCTTTCACCCTAAAACTAAGGCCTAAGATTTCTCCTTTTAGGTACAGGCCATGACTTACTGGAACAGGCCATGAGTTACTGAAACCAGTCAGTCCGGATTCCAGAAACCAGGAAGTATAAAAGTACAGAGTCACAAAGTAGTCAGGAGGTAATGACTGCCAGACTATGGAATGTCCTCTCCCTGGTTCCCTAGGTAAATATTTGACCATAGAATGTCCCAACACTAGTCTCCATAGTAACTATAGTAACTGTGTAATCACCAGATGTCCCCATCTGGGGGCAGCCAATGAGAAATGGTGATGGGCAACCACCTCCTTAGAAGGAAAATTGAATTGTGATTTCTGGAATTCCTAGACACAAGCCAATCAGAATTGTACCCGTACTAGCACCTCTCAATGATGTAACCATGTGATTTTCGCCTTTAAAAACTGAGCTTCCAGAGAGGCAGGCACTTCCTCCAGCCTCCGCTGCATTGGGTGTGTTGGATGAAGTCCCTGCCTAGGCTTGTATTGATCATGGATATCCCAAATTAAAACCTTTCTTTTGCATTGTGGTACACTTTCCTCGGTGGTCTCTCTGAGGGTTGCAATCTGGGCACAACAACACACATATACTTCTTTGTACTTATTTTTCTGTTCTAGGGTTTGTATTTTTCGTGGGCTGAATTGTATTCCACTTCAAAAATCTTGTCTCCAAGCCTGACTTCCCATGTGGCTTGTGAAGATAGAACTGTTAAGATTTCATTGAGATGAAATGAGCTGGTACTGTTGCTGCCCTGAACCACTAGTCTTGATTTCCAGAGAGCTCATTGTTTCTCTCTTTGCTCAGAAGAGATTTATTTTTTTCCCTCTACCTTCCTCTTCTGTCAACTAAAATTAGAGACTAGGTCATTGTTAACTGGCTGAGGTCTTAGTGTTGTCTTCAGTGGTGCTGGCCTAATGACTCAGCTTCCTTCCACCAAGCATTATTGTTCTAATATTCCCACTACCTCCTAAAACCACTGCCTGGGAATCAAGCTATTCATACACTGGCTTTGGAGAGACATTCCAGATAGAACCTATAAGAGATTATAAAATATCATAAGTTTTACCTACCACATGACTAGAATCTTGCCTTGAAGGCAAAATTTAACATTGAGCATAGAAAAGGTGCATCATAGAGGAAGTTGATTCCATTATTTTCCTCTAATGTCACCACTGAGTTTGACACAAGAATGTAGTTTGGATAATAATGGCCCCCTGTAAGCTCACATATTTGAATGCTTTGTAGGATTGGGAGGTGCAGCCCTGTTGGAGTAGGTGTGGCACTTTGGGAGAAGTCATTGGGGGTGGGTTTTGAGGTTTCAAAAGCCCACACCAGGCCCAGTCTCTCACTTTGCAGCCTTCCTGAATGGGGATCAAATGTGAAGCCCTCAGCTACTTCTCCAGCACTATGCTTGCTGCCATGCCCCCTGCCATGATGATAATGGATTAACTTTCAAAACTGTAAGCAAGCCCCCAATTTAATGTTTTCTTTCACAAGAGTTGCCTTGATCATGGTGTCTCTTCACAGCAATAAAACAGTGACTAAAACATAGACATTATTTTCTCTCCATATATGGTCAAATAGATTTTAATTTTAGAGGCCCAATACTAGAGAATAGGGAGGTTAAAATATCAGCTGAGGTTTTACTATTTCTGCCAATGCCAAATTTTAACTTTCATCAGAAAGAAGAGCTCAATAAATAATGAATAATATAATGATCAAAATCACTGTATTAGTAGTGCCGCATAAGCTCATTGTTGCAATTCTTATTTTAACTTTGCCGTAAACAGAGGTTGAGTATACAGCCCAGTATGATTAAATATCCCACTGGCACACATGAATTTATTATGAAGTGTTAATGTGGTACATTAATAAGTTATTTCATGTGCAGAGATTTGCTATGGACAATAGAGGAAATTTTTAGTTTCTTCTTTTAACTTCAAACATTTTTTTGACAAATTTGGAGGTTGGAAGTTTTAGAGATAATTGCTTCATGCACAGACGACCCAAGACAACCAGCAACCATGCCAGGCTTCTGGAGAAACACCTGATTTTGGGGACATCTAATTGTGATAGTCCATTTAGAAAATCTCCTGGCTATTGTCATCTATGGCACTGTTCAAAATGTTCAGAATCCTCTGATGATCTGTGTCAGTTGTTACGTGGGAACCTGTGAGCAGTTTTCTCCTTTGGTCCAAGTGAAGCAAATCAAAGAGTTAGAAAGTTACAGTATTTTAATGCCTCTTAAACTATGGATCATTGCAAACAACTGCAACCTTAACAATTTCCCAGATCTCTGTGTTGGATAATTCAATGTTCTTGCAATTAATGAGGAGACACTGTGTGTTTGTATCTTATCATACGCCAGAGCTCTAGGAAACAAGAACTACAAAAAAAAAAAAAAAAAAATGTGGCAACCTGTTTTCCCTAAGCCCATACAGTGAGCCAAAAACACTTAGAAACAGACCTGACATATAAAATAAGATGGATCAAGTATCTCTTATACTTTGTTTTATGTAAGCATGAGAACTCAAATAAAAATACAGCACTAAGTACACTTACAGTCACATATACACATACTTTTTTTTTTTTTTTTTGGTTTTTCGAGACAGGGTTTCTCTGTGTAGCTTTGCGCCTTTCCTGGAACTCACTTGGTAGCCCAGGCTGGCCTTGAACTCACAGAGATCCGCCTGGCTCTGCCTCCCGAGTGCTGGGATTAAAGGCGTGCGCCACCACCGCCCGGCACATATACACATACTTAACAACTTCTCTACACCTGAGTTTTATTGCCCAGGCCCAGCACACTATGCTTTTCTGCTCTCACGTGTGTGTGTGTGTGTGTGTGTGTGTGTGTGTGTGTGTGTGTGTGTGTGTGTAGTGGATGGACACGTGTTCTGATTTGGAGGACACCTGGGAGTGTTCGAATGCAAATATGTGTATATGGATGTATAGACCTGAAGTTGACTACAGATGTACTCCTTGATTGCTCTGCATTTATTTATTGTGATAGGATTTTGGCAGAATCAGAATTTTAGAGTTCAGCCTGCAAATTCCAGCAAGTTTTTATAACCAGTTTGCTGCAGGAATCTCTGCCTCCAATGTACTGGTGGCCACTTTGCATACTCAGCTCTTACATGGGTTCTGGAGATCTAAACACCAGATGTCAGGCTCCAACCACTGAGCCAGCTCCCCAAACTCTGGTTTCTCTTTTAAGGTTTTATTTTGAGAAAGAATTCATTAAGTTTCTCACATTAGCCTAGCACTCTCTGTAGCCAGGCAGGCTTTGAGCTCTCAGCTTTCCTGGCTCAGCCTCCTGACTAGCTATGATGACAGACATGTGAAGTCATGTCCAATGCCAACCCTCTGGCTGTATTTAGACTCTCACTCACTCAGTGTATGTCTTACAATCTTTATGGGATAGTAATGGCTATACTTCAATACATTTGAATATTTGCAAAGTTTGATTAAGATACATGTCTTATTCAGGGTTTTTATTGTTGTGAAGAGACACCATGACCATGGCAACTCTCATAAAGAAAACATTTGAGGGTGACTCTCTTACAGTTTCAGAAGTTCAGTCCATTGTCATCATGACAGGGAGCATGGAGGTGTGAAGGCAGGCATGGTGCTGGAACTAAGAGTGCTACATCTTGCAGGCAACAGGAAGTCAACTGTCTGTCACATTGAGGGAAGCTTGAGCAAAAGAGACCTCAAAGTTCTCCTCCACAGTGACACACTTCCTCCAATAATGCCACTTTCTTTGGGGGACATTTTCTTTCAAACCAGGAAATTCAAATATTTAGACCACTCACTCAATGTGTGCTTTCCAATCTTTATGAGCTAGTAATGGCTATGTTTCAAAGCATCTGAATATTTGCAACATTTGGTTGCATACACAAAGCAATAATGCATTGAAGTTTACTTAGTAGAACTTATCCTACAACACAAGGCAATTTTAGCAAGAAGCCCATTTTTCCCCTAGTGTGGTTTTAAATCTTCATTCTCTACCAAAACGATCTTATTCCAAATCAAAACGACCAATATGTGATTTTTCTCTGAAGTTGATAAACCGGGGCAAGATCACGCAGCTCAGTTTTCTGAGCTAATGTAATTTTGTTTCCAATAACAATGCAGTTATTTCTCTTTGAAAAGCAAAGTTTCCATGCTAGAAGTGGTGATGTAGAGATTAAGGTGATATTACACATGTCACAACAGAACCCAGCGAGAATACATTTTGGAAGAGAAAAAAAGAAGTTAAGGTGACAGTCAGCCTAGGTCTTCCGAATTGCCAGAGGCTCCAAAGCCACAGGAAAAAAAATCTCTAGCACTTCCCTGTCCTGATTTTCTATTGTGACATGGAGTAGACTGTGAATACTGTCAGCAGTCAAAGAATTATTTCAATACTTATTTTATATGGTACCTTGTCATACAGAATGGCTATTCACATTGCAGGCCTCCCTGAGGGTTTTGCAGAAAATCTACTCTCATATCAAAACAGGTTTAAATGGGGCATTAAAACAAACAGATGTAACAAATCAGACTCTAATACATTGTATATGCTTTGGTAATTTTGTTTAGTTAAAAAAATTTAAATTTTATATGATTTTCTTTTTTTAGTTGAAAATATATTTTTTTTGTCTCATACAATACACCCTGACCACAGTTTCCTCTCCCTTCACTTCTTCCAACTCTGATCTCTGTCTCCCATCTCTCCCAAATTCACACCCACTGTGTGTCCTCTTCAGAAAAGAGCAGGCCTCCAAGAGAATAGCAAAACAAGCTACAATAAGATAAGGCAGAAGCCATCCTATTGAGTCCAGACAAGGCAACCCCAACAGGAGGAAAAGAGTCACAAGAGCAAGCAAAAGAGTCAGAGATACACCCACTCCAACTGTTAAGAATCCCATAAAAAGACCAGGCTAACTGCTGTACATACATACATACACACGGAGGACCTGGTGCAGACCCATGTGGGCCCTGTGTTTGCTGTTTCAGTCTCTGGGAGCCCATGTGAGCCCTGCATTAAGTTTTAAAAACAATCAAGAGAGGTTTTGTTTTGTTCTTTGGTGCTTGTCTCACAAAGTAACTTTTTTTTCGAACCAGGTGATATTTTCGTAGCAGAGTCCTGGAGTTAGTTTGTTCAATACTTTTCACAGTTTAAGAACCGTGATTAGTCGGTGCAACACCAACCTGCCTGTACATAACATACTTGAGAAGTGGCTTCAAACCAGAAGTAATGGAAATGGAACTGGAAGCTGGTTCTCACCACCAGCTAGCTCCACTCTCTCTTTATGTCCTTCACTACAATGACTCCTTCACCAACAGAAGCCACACTGTTTTCTCCACATGCTCCAATGGAGACACCGTCCATATCTAATTCAAATGGTGAAGATGGCCAACAACTCTGTGTGTGTGTGTGTGTATGCACATGTGCAGGTGTGTGCTCACATGTGGGCCCTGTGAGAGTTCTAAAGCCTTGGGTTAAGAGAGGCAGGGGTTTCTGACAACCATGAAAACAATACCATAAAGATCTGACAGTAACTTGTGTACCCTACAGAGAAGGCTTGGAAATCTTCTATAAGCACCTCAGACACCCCAGAAAAGAAAACAGGGGCAGCTACCCCACTACATTTTCACTACAGCAATCCATTATCCAGAAATGTTTCAGTCATTAGCCATGCAGAATGAGCCAAGGCACAGATTTTCTAGTTTTCTGTGATGTGTGACTGAAAAGGACCAAACCACTCAATTGGCAGGTGGGAAGTCTTCTGGAGTAATTCATATGTAGACACTGATGGAACATAAGGCCAAAGCATCATGGGAAGAAACGGGTTTGTTTGGCCTATGCTCCCATATCACTGTTTGTCATTGAAGGAAGTCAGGACAGAAACTCAGGGCAGAAACCTGTAGGCAGGAGCTTATGCAGAGGCCATGGAGGGGAGCTGCTTACTGGTACACTCCTCATGGCTTGCTCAGCCTGCTTTCTTATAGAACACAGGACCATCAGCTCAGGGATAGCACCACCCACAATGGGCTGGACCATCCCCTATCAATCTCTAATTAAGACAGTGTACTACAGGCTTGCCTATAGTCCCATTTTATGGAGATTCTGTATCAACTTACTACTCATAATGGAATCAGTTTACCATTAATGAGTCACATGGGTCAAATTCCATATGTTTTAGAATCCTGCTTTATCCATGAATATACAGTAAGAGAATCTTGCCAACTGTTCCAACCATCAACTCAGCAGCCAAAAACCAAGCCTCATCCTTTCTGTATGAATTCATGCCCAAAAAAACCTCTTGAGTTCTTTTTACTAAATTTTCTGTGGCATTAATTATAAGGATACATTATGTTAGGTATATTAAGATAGTTTCAAAGACTAGAAATAGCAAGAATAGTTAGGTCTTTTTTTTGTTTTAATGCTACTGTGGGTGGGAGAAAAGATTCAGTGGAAAAACTGCTTTCTGTAATACCTGTACAAGGGGAATGGGGTTGGGGAGGGGACTAAGGAGATGAGGAGCATGGAGAAGGACAGAGACAGGAGGAACTATATGGCCAGCCAGTCTAGCAAAAACAGCCTGCTCTAGGACCTGTGAGAGACTTTGTCTCAAAAAGTAAGTTACAGAAGGAATTGAGGAAAACACCCAATGTCCTCTGATCTCCATACATGCCTAAATAGGCAAGCAACACACATACACACACACACACACACACACACACACACACACACACACACACACACTAACTAAAATAGGCCCACAGTGAATATTTGGTAGTAGGTAGAAAAAGAGCCTTACATCAAATTATCTATTCATCAAACACCAACATGCTATAACTCACATCTGTCTCGTTGAGCACTCTAAAATATTGTGTCTTTACTATTCAAAATGTCATTATCCTTTCACCAACAAAGGAAGACAGAAATCACTACCATCTTCAGTTCCAAATTCCTTCTTACTGGTAAGTGGTCCTAAGGTTCCAAATGTACGCTGCTGGCCATCTTCTGTAATGATTCGGCATACTTACAGCTGCATTTGTCTTGCCATCTAAATTCTTACAATTGAATTGATAACTATAACTTTATCTCATTACACACTTTAAGATGAGAAAGAGATATCTTCCATCTTCTTCCATCTCACAGCATCTTCAGTCCTTTGTAAGTCACCCTTGTACTTTCTGTGTACTTTGTATGCTCTGAGAGTGACAAGAAGATTACATTTAGAATTCTTTGAACTTTAGACAATAAAAACGTTGCAGTATTTGTTCCCAGTCATTTTTTAGTTTCTCTCAATTTATTGTGAAAAAAGAATTTCAATCTCTTCAGACTTATGAAAAGGTGTCTGTCAGTTATCTTTGTTTGATAGATAAATAGCAATCTGGAAAAAAAAACTGTAGAATATGGAACTGTTTGCAAAGAATGAACTTGAAAAGCAGCAATTCCCTGTGAATAATTTTTAAAGATATTAACAAAAAATGGTAGCTTTGACCAATAAATATTAAGAACTTTGGATTATGTTACATGCATGATTTTCACAGCTGTCTACCAATCTTGCCAGCCTTTCTGAGCAATGCCTTGTAAAATTTTTCTTCTAAGAAAACAGTAAAGCATGTAGCTATTCTTCCTTTCAGCTTATAAGTAGATATACCAAGACACACTAAACTAAGGGCTTTAGGCACTAAGTCTGAAGTAAAAAAAAAATAAGCACATACAAAAACTTGATTTAAAAAATATTACCTTTACTTAAAAATTTTAATGATGTTTTTAATTTTTAAAATGTTTTCATTTTTGATATTTTTATATATTATATTTTAATTATATTCTCACCTCATCTTTCCTCCAACTCCTTCCCAGTGCTCTCCCACTCCTCCTTTCCCTCCTGTGTTTTTTCTCTCTTAAAATGAAAACAGAAACAAAACAAAGGACAAAAACCATGGAATCCATGTTCCATTCATCAACTAGTCCAGGATGGGACCTGCCCTGAACTGTGGCTGATATACTCAGGGTCTCTCCGTTGAAGAAAAGTAATCTTCCTCTTCCTAGCAGCTACAGATAGAAATAGTGTCTTGGCTGGTGATGGGACTCTGTGCCGACTTCCCGTGCTCCATGCTGGGCTTTTGTCTAGCCTGAACATGTGCAGGTCCTGTGCATGCTGTCAGTCTCTGTGAGTTCACTTGAGCATCAGCCCTGTTGTGTCTAGAAGATGATGTTTTCTTGAAGTCATCTACTTCCATGGCTCTTATCATCTTCTGCTTTCTTTTTCCCTGAGTCTTGAGGAGAAGGATTTGATGAAAACATTCTACTTAGGACAGAGTTCTCCCAGGTCTCTCACTCTCTGCACATTGTCCAGCTGCAATTCTCTATGTTAATTACAACATAGAAAGAATCTTCTTGGATGAGGGTTGAATGGTGCAATGATTAATAAGCATAAATATGTCATTAGGGATCATTTTATTGCTATATTCATTTAGTGGAATAATACTAATAGATTTTCCCCCTAAGGACTATGACCTGTCTAGTTTCAGATTCTTGGACTCATTAATAGTGTCAGGTATATGTTTCAACTCACGGGAAAGGCCTTAAATCCAATTTTAAAAAAATGATTGATTACTCCAATAAATTTGTGCCACTATTGCACAATGGATATATTTTTGCAGGTAGGTCACCATTGTAGCTCACAGGGTTTGTAGATAGGTGAGACTGATTATTACTTTTCTGTTCTACTGGCATATATTGTACCTTCCAGCACTGTAGACACTAGTCAGTAAGGGTGAAGTTTATAGTTGAACACAAGCTCAGTTTCTCCATGTTTGATGATGTAAATATGTGGTGTCTTCAACAATAGGGAATTACCATCAAATTGTGGAAGGTAACCAGTAATATTGGCAATAGCCTATAATGAAGGTATATATGACCTTTTTGGCCCAAACATCTATTTTAAGTCCTTTTTATCACATGGATCAGACTTTCTTCAGTTGAGAAGAATGTATACACCTGAGTCTATCTGCCCAAGTTCACACCTGTCATTCTACCCTTCATTTAACTCTGAACATTTGAGAAAGATTGCTTAGCTGGCATGACGATTTTCTGTCATCTGTAAAACTGGAATGTTAAAGGCACCTCTCCTTTAGAAATGCTGTGATGCTTATATAGGCCAAGCCCTCTGTCAGTACTTGCCATGCAATAAATATTCATATATTATCCAACAAGCAATAGTTATCACACTTATTCTATGACATGGAGACTTAAAAACTTCAGAAGCTACTTGAGGACCAAATCTTGTACCAGAAGCAGAGCCGGCCATTATCAGGGTCTCAGTCCTCTGCTTTTGTTGTCATGGCAATCTGCCTTCCCACTGCTCCATCCCTAATGATTTCTGATCATTCGCTCATGTCTGTCTATTGCTTTGCATCAGTCTCAGTCTCTTGAGAACCTAAAGGCAAAGTTATTCACAGTTGCTTAGATTAATACTTCAGCTCTTGTTCATATTGTCACAGTTAGGTTTTGCATATGTCATACTACAAGTAATTAAAATTAAAGTTGTGGAGCCTAGAATATATTAAAAATATTTAGGAACATTAGGAAATATATGTTTTGCCCACCTAAAGTGGAACTTAAAAACAAGCCAAGATGCACTAGGCAACCAAAAACATATCAAAGAGAGAGTTGAGATGAGAATTTCAGAAGATTTGATATAGTAATGGTTTTGCTTTGGGTTTTTTTTTTTTTTTTGAGAACTTACAGACTTACAAAAACTTAAGCAGAATATAGAATTCCTTCACAGTGCTCTCTTCAAGTACAAAGTTTCCATAAGTAACAACTTGAATTAGCAGGATGCATGGTTAAAACTCAGGAAGGACTATCTTGAATACTGTTAACCTGAGGCTACAGTTTGCACTGTTTTATTTTATTTTGTTTTAGTTGGGTCTGTGGATTTTAACAACTAGATAATTGTCCTGTAAAAATGATTGCAGATTAGACTGACTCACTTAATGGATCTAGCAAATGTCCTGAGCACTATCTGTTCCTTTTTGACTTCCCTTAAACTTCTGGCATCTACTAAAACTTTTACTGTCCACATAGTTCTGTCTTCTCTTCAGTGTTTTGTTTCAGTAATGTGGCACAGAGTCTTTTCATACTGGCTTCTTTCACTTAATAATATATATTTAAATTTTTTTCATTTCTTTTTGTGGTTTGATAAGTCATTTCTTTTTAGGACAGAATAATATCCCTTTTTTGGATGTACCAGTTTGTTTATCTGATCACCTATTGAAGGACATCTTGATTACTTCCTCATTCTGGCAAGTATGAATAAAGCTCCTATAAATATTCCTGTGTAGGTTTTTGTGTGGACATAATTTTTCAGCACATTTGGATAAATACCTAGAAATGCAATTGCTGAATCTTATGCTAGATTATGTTTAGCTTCAGTAGAGACTGCCAAACTGCCTTCCAGAGTGGCCCTGCAATTTACATCCCCACCAGCAATGAATGAGAGTTCCTGGCTCCACACAACACTGCCAGAAGTTGCTGATGCTTTGAATTTCACCACCCTTATAGGTATACAATGTTTCCTTGCTGTCTTAATATGTGGTTCCCTAATGAACCTGATGTTTGGCATATTTTCCCTTTTCTGCTGTGCTTGTACCTTTTTTGGTGAGGTGTCTATTCAGCACTGATGCTTTTTTAAATAAGATGTTTTGCTTCGTTTTGTTATTGCTGAGTTTTAAGAGTACTTTGAATACTTGCATTTACAAGTCTATCAGATATATGTTATGTAAATATTTCCTCCTAGTCTATAATTTGTTTATTCATTATTTTAACAAACATAATTTTTAAATTTTAATTATTTGTATAGAATAGTTGAGAACTAATAATAGCATCAAGAAAATGAGATATTGATTACATTTAATAAAAAATGGACACAGAATCACTTTTTAGTTTTGCTTGGGTAACAGCCTAAAAACAAATTTGTCATAGATTCAGAAAATTTACTTAGAAACACAAAGATCAATTATACAGATATTTCAGAACTAACAAAAAGTGCAAATAGTTCAACAATTATAAAAAATGTTCTTTATAAAGTGTGTGTTGACTGCAATGAAAATTCCAAGTAGCATTCATAATGTATATCCCAATAGAACATATGCCATATATCATTAGATCATATGCACACAGAGAAATGACACAGTGATGAATGTACATACAAAGCCACTTGTCTTTCAACAATGGGGACAATCTGAAAAATGCTTCATTAGATGATTTCCTTCTCCAACTTCAGACTGTAGGAGCAGAAACTCAGATAGATGTCCATTGGGGTACAATCTTATAGTCTCTCCCTTGCATTTATGTTGTTAACAAAAATGTTATATGATGCATGATTAAATCAATACTAACTCACAACTTCACAAGGAATTAAAGATTACTCTGTGTTGGGAATGCTTTCAATCCTCTAAGAAAGAAGCCACATCAAAGCCATCTTATACTGCATTTCTAACATGTGGAGGTAAGTTGCAGGGAAAGAAATGTTGACAGACTTGGTGGGAGAGGCCTCCATTAGGTAAGAGCATGTTGTAAAAATCTCAGAGCATTTGACCTCAGCACCTTCTGTACCCCAGAATGGAACAACTCCTAAGTGAAATGTAGAATTACCACTGAGAAAGCTACAGATTTCACAAGGGAAGGAAGGCAAGGCACCATGAGCAGAACAGAAGGCAATCATGTCTTCTTGCCTCTATAGTCTGTATGGCTGGCATGAAAGAATGGGTGGTATGGTCCATATGCTCTGGCTAGGGAAAGGGAAAGCCTTGTCAAGCTCAAGACTCCTGGGCCATAGAACATTTCCTTTCCAGTGGTATAGGAGCAAAATGAGGATGCTTTTTAGAATGTCCTCCATCACCAAGTTTTCTGTCTCCTGTGCTCCTCCTGGAACCAGATAAGCCTCTAACAGACACAAAAGATGAAAAAAAAGGAAAAATACATGCTAGGAGACTCTATTTGTTATAACCCAATATTGTTCTGAGCAAGGAATGTTAGTAAGGGACTGGATATGACAAAAGCAGAGACTTCTGCGGCAAATACTCAGACTTAGGAGAAGAAAAGTAACTGCCTTGCATGGAAGCTCCTGGTGCAGAACCAGAGTTCTAATCAGGTAGACTTGGGAAGGCTGGCTAGGCTATACAAGAGCATGATTCTGTGTTCTAAGATTAGCAATGATCTTCTCTCAACACTTAAATGGAAGATACAAAACTGTCTACATTGCAGAGGTGAATTTGTCGACATTATTTGTAGCCTCATGTGAACATTGGTCTAAAGCCAAAGCAGCCATGCTACAGTTTAGGAAGGCAACATCTGCCCTGCACATCAACAGGGTATAGACCTGCTTAATCATATTCCTCTCTTCATTTCATCATGAACACATATCTAAATTTATTAAATAAGCCAAAGACTGGGACTTCCAACATTGTCAAAATGTGATGGCAATTAAAGTGGCACCTCATCTTTGAAGGAATGTATTTTTCAAGTCCCTGACAGTCAAAAACTATTTAAATTATTTATGACATTTCCAATGAGTTAGTAACGTTTTTATTGCATTACATTTTGCATAATATAATTTGTCACTATTTCTTTATTAAGCTTGTTTTGTATTCATAGTGGTCCCACAACACTATGTTTTCCTCTTTGTCAGCCCAGAACTTCATTATGAAGGATGAGGTTTTATCGTTTCCCAGCGATGCAAATGTCTACAGTGAGTAAGTATCATTATGCAAGAACAGGAATTTAGTTTTCCTCCATTAACCAGGCAGGCTAATGACTCAACAACTTTATAGCTTGCCACAAAATTTTATGGCTCAATGTGAGTTAGAACAAATGAGGGTGCTGTGGATGTAAAGATTAAAAAGATACATTTTTTTTTCTTTTGGTGCATTTTCTGACTTTCCTAATTTGAAGTCCAGTTTTTTATCATCTTAACAAGTAGGGAGTTCTCCCTCATCATCTCTCTCAGAGAGAAATATGGCTTTAGTTCTTTGCCTTCAGTAGCTCAACACCTATCTTCACCTCCTTAGATCCAACTCAGCTGGTGGGCAGAATCACACAGTAGGCAGTCACATCTTTAAATCAAAACCTCTTCCACAACATGACTCCTAGGAAAAAGACTAATGTACTCAACTTTGAGGAGTGTAAAATAATGTCCCCATGCTGGACTAACTCATATTTCTAAATCCAGGAAACCTAACAAAAGATACATAAGGAAAGTGATTGGCCTAGTCTCTATTCCTGAATGCTTAAAGTGAGGTAACATTTCATGGTTGACCAGAACCTACAGATATTCAGGCCTTTCCCAATACTAAATGGGTCTATGGGTCCAGACTGAAAAGGGGGTTCTAGCATGATGGCTTCAGGAACCACATACTCTATCCCTGCTTGGGTCTTTACAATAGAATTGGTTCTTTGTCCTAGAACCTTATTGATAGGAACCAGAGATATTAGAAAAATCTTTTTTTTTTTTAAGAACATAGAATTACTCTGCACGTCAGAATGTGGGACATATCCCCACAGAACAATGACCTTAATGGGCTCCTCAAAAGGAGCATTAGAAGAGACCTGAGTTGGCAACAGAACACCATGCTGAAGTTCCAAGGCCAGGCAGAGAGTTCACAACGTATCTGTAGCAGCAAACTCATTTGCTTTGAGGTTTGTCTCATCAGGCATTGGTCACAGCACTGAGGAAGGCATCCATCAGAGGCACAGAGTCCGTTCACTTACACCATCTTTCATGTGCTACAGCATTTTGTAGTCTTCAGTCCACCATCATTTCTTCTGTAAATAGCTCACACCTTTGATGCTGCTACAAACAGTGCCTTTTATTTACAATTCCCAAATGTTTATTATTAGTGTATAGGACTAGAACTTATACAAAAATATTTTACTCTTGTATCTTGAGATTTCACCACATATACTAATCCCAGTATTATTAATTTTTTGGAAAACAATTGGAAAATATTTGTAGATACTGTTGTTCACAAATAAAGTAAATTTTACCTTATTCTTTGAAATATTCATACCTTTTATCTTCTAGAATTGTTACACATGCCAAGAGATCCACTAAAATGCTATAGTTAGAGAGGGTACCTTCATCTGGTTCCTGAACTTGAATGTAAAGCATTGGGTGCTGTGTCAACAGGTTTTTCATGAAGATCTGTTATCAGCTTTAAATTTTTTCCTCTCTTATTAGATCAATAAGAACTTTTATTGTGACTTGGTGTTGAATTTGGAAAACTGTATTTTTCTGTGTGGAAGGTGTTGGTCTTGTGCCTCTCATATGGTAAGTTTAAATTGTGCATATAGACCCTAATACAGTCTTTGGTTGAAGTCAACGTTGCCATGGAATACGGTTTGCAGATCTCTCTAGGCCTGATGTATAAAATTCATCAAATATTTTTATGTGTCAGCGACAAACACTAAGTTATAAGTTTTTGTTCATATGCTTTCCTCTTTGAAGTTTTACAATTATAAGTAATTGAGTGGGGAGTACAGAGATTTTGAAGAGCCCTTCTCCACCACTCATACTCAGTTTCCACAATCACTAACATTTAACATTTGAATGTCATGCTTCTTACAATTAATAAATTCACAATATTTCCCATTATTCTTAATTCCATAGTTCATTAAGATATTCTTATTTTTTCTGAGGTTACTTGCTGACTCAAGTACTCCACTCAGGATATTGCTTTGTGTTTGATTGCCATGTTTCCTTAGGCTCATCTTGTCTCTGACAGTTTCAGACCCTCCTTATTTTTTATGATCTTGACATTTAGAAGGGCATTCGTCAAGAACATCATGGTACCCCTCTCTTGGAATTTGTCTAGTGTTCTTTTGTATGATTAGCTTAGGATTATGAGTTGAAGTAGGAACACCATTTAAACATGTGACATCCTCATCATGTGGTTTATTACTAGAGGATAAACAAAGCATTGCAGGACTTTGATTGGGATTTTTTTGAATATAAAGATGAATTGGGACTATATGGACTTCTTTCAGTCTATGCCAAGGCACACATTTGAACATTATTGTGAAGATGTCTCCCTGTCCATGTCTGGGCATAGATACTGTTGTCTCACAATGATTTTCACTCTTGTAACATTCTTCCTTCTTTCCAGACTACAATCTGAGGTCTTTGTACTATCTTCACTTACTGGGGCATGCCTACATCATTTACATATAATTCTTCCCCATTGATTAATCAATTTGTGTGTTTGTGGCAATATGGAATCATCTGTATTTATTTTATGCTTACTCTAATAGTACTTTATTATTCAAATCATTTTAGTTATAGCTATAAGGTCCCTCAGTATGCTGTTGTGCCTCCTTTGACACACTCCTGTGTGTATGTGTGTGTGTGTGTGTGTGTGTGTGTGTGTGTTCGTCTCTAGCAATATTTTAATATTAGATCTATTTTGTTTAAAATTGAGGAAGCTTTCCCAGTTCTCTATGGCTGTAGTTTCCACGCTATTTTTGTCATCTTTTCACTTAGACCTATTCGTATCTTTAAAGATCAATTATGATGCTCACACAGAATGTGTAGTTGGATTTTGCTTTTTAACAACCTTTCTTTGGCTCACATTACTGCTATCATCTATTCTGTTGCACTTATATCTCTTCTTACTTTTTATTCTACATGTCGCTTTCCATTTTTTCTTCTCTGATCATCTTTACTATTTATCTTGCTGTAAATGAACATTGTCCAATGAAGCACTTTAGCTCTTTAATACTCATTTACTAGATGTTTTGTCATTTCTGTATCAATTGTTCTTAGACTTATCATATATATCTAATCAGAATCTACTTCAGATTTATGCTAATTTTATTTCAGTGAGATATGTTACTCCTGTATTTCTTTACCTATTCCCTATATACATTTTATGAATATATATATATATACATATATGTAATATGTCATCACATAAACTTGATTATATATTGTTATGGCTATTACTTTATATAATTTAATGTTTATTAAAGTGGTTTATAATCAATATATATTTTCAAATCAAACTCATTTCTCCCCATAATTTCCTCCTTCATTTGAGATTTTTGGTTGAAAGCCACATTTGGACAGGGTCTTGGTTTGTAGGCCAGGCAGACTTGAACCCACAGGAATCTTCCTGTCTCAGCCTTCCCCATGCTGGAGTTAGAGGCCTGCAGCCCTAGACCTGGTTTTGGTACTGTCTGGTTGATGGCAGCCATATCACTGATGCAGGAGTCTATGGGCCTCATCTGGCACTTCTGCTCTTCCATTGATCAGTAAGAAATTTCTAGCACTGTTGTCAGACTACATTATTACAGACACAGACTCTGATGAAAGAGTCTTAACTAAACAGTTATCTCAGCCTTGTACTCATCCTTAGTCCTTCCTCTGTGTAACAGTCGACTCCATCACTAGGCATTCCTTTACACTTCCTATTAGGTATTTTTGAGAAACCCAAGTCTGATACAATTATTTTCTATTGAAAATGTCAATATTTTGCATGATACATAGGGCCTCATGTAATACATATCTGCCCTAAATGCCTGTGGAAACTGGAACTTAGTCCTCCAAGCCACCATACATTATGATGCTCCTATTTGAATTTTCTACTTGGCAAATCCCGGTGCTAGTCTAAGAGGTGGCTAGGATGTGACTTGTTTGCCAGGGAAATATTTTATAATTTTTTTTCAGGAATTAGCTCCTATTCTGTATGTTCACAATCATCTTGAGCATAGACAAGTATATTCATTACCTTGGATTGTAAATGTTTGTTTGTTCATTTATCCCTTGCCATCAAGCTTTATGCTTTAAATTCTCAAGTCTGTCTATAAAATGAGTTTGCAAGTAGCAAATGTAAGTTTTTTCTTATTAGTCTTTGATGAGGAGAAATTGTATAGAGTAAGTATTTGTTGAAAATGGACAAATCAATGAATTAATTTAAAACTAATGGTGACAAATGCCATTGCCCCAGTGCTTCCCTGCAGGTGGTATGCAGAGGATACCAGCACTTCCTGAACTGCATTGCATCTTCCTATATGTTCATCAAAATGCCTGCTGAATTCTATTATTTTATCTCTACATTCTATCTCTGTTATAATTTCCACTTTACCTAAACTTGCAGAGTCTCATTCTTCAACCTGAAATAAAGTGACATTTTACAAAAGCAGCACACATGTACAAGGCTGTGATGTCAGTCTTAACACTCCCAAAGGAAAAAAGGAAGAATGTAGGAAGGGACAGGAGGGAGAGGGAAGGGGGAGAAGAAGTTTTCATTTTCTACAATCCTATGTAACCATTTTCTAATTGGGTTCTGTTAATAGACTCCATGTTGAATGAGATTGGCTGTGCATGCTATTTCTAACAAAAGAAATGGAGTTCTCAACAGGAACACACAATGCAGAATTTCACAGAACCAAGGAAAAAGCATAGACTAGCCATGGATTGCAATGCAGAAAGTTCTACATATTAACATAAGAGAAATGAGGTTTCTGGCCTTAGGCATCAAATTCAATCATTTCATCTCTCCAAGTAGCTCTTTCTCTATTTTAATATCCCCACAGGCACACACTCACAAGGATAGAAATGATGGGAATGATTTTGAATTTTAAAACCAAATCAAAGTCTAACTGGAGTACAGAATACAATATTTAGCACACCAGGCTTGGCATCCTGGCTGCTCAGTCTCAGAGAACGAAAGAATCTATTTAAAAATCATGATAGAGTCGTGTTTGCTTATTGAGGTTCCTGAGATAATTTGGCCTTTGTATTTTAGACACCAAACTCAAATGTGCAAATTAACTATTATACACTGAAACATCATTACAATCACAAATGGCACATTTATCAATGCTGGTGGATAGGCACTCTGTACAAAGCAACCAAATAAATATTACATTCATGTAGTAAGTTTAGTTTCATCTTAGAAATTAAAACATGAACATAACATGTGAATTAAGACAAAACACAAATTATACAACCATACAAACAAAATGAGATATTATCTAAATATTTATAGAATGCTGAAGTTGAATAATGGCATTAGTCTTCATACTCTGTGCAGTCACATCATCAAATTAAACCAAAATTAAGAGGCCCAATTTAAGATCAGGTGCAATCTGGACGAGACACTATGAAGACGCCAGCTTCATCGTCACCAGCAGATTATTCTAATTAAAGGTGACACTAACAAGTCTCTCCTAAAAGACACTTGGAATTTTTACATTATTTATGCATTAATTTCAAAATCATTATTCTGGAATTTAAACACTCAATTATTCTTGTAGCTAAATAAGCTCAAATTACACTATCTTTCACGATCTTATCTACCTGGATGTAGTATGTTAGACTAAAATATAGATAAGAACAGAGGGAAGGTTGAAGATGAATGGATAAAGAAAAGAGATGCACAATGGAATTTTAGTGAGCCTTTAAGAAAACTGACTTACATAAGTAATTGGCAGAAAATGGATGATACTAGGAATTATGTATAGTAAGTTAGACACTAAAATACAAAAATCTCATGTTTTCTTTCATGTGCCAAGTTGAGATGTTTTTTCCAAAGGCATAACAGTTAAAGTGGGTTGTTTGGGAAGATGAGAGGGAACAGCAGGATATGGGGACAAGAAAGGACCATGGAAGAGGTGATTATATATATATATATATATATATATATATATATATATATATATATGCCTATTATATACCTATAAACAAGAAGTCAGTGATACTTCAAGGAAGAAAATAATTATTTCCAATTAAATAATAAAACCCAAGAGAAAAATAAAATGCCATAGCCAATTAGAGAGAGACAGAAAGACACACACACACACACACACACACACACACACACACACTCACACACACACACACACACACAGAGAGAGAGAGAGAGAGAGAGAGAGAGAGAGAAATCTTTACCCTTTCCCTTACCTCAACATCATATTTTGCTGTCAGAATCTGTAACAAAGTCTTCCATACATGTAACTTGTGTGAGGCATCGGTTAAGTAAGGTATAGACACAGGGAAAAGAAATAAAAAGAGGCTTCTTCTCTTGACCATCACTACAGCCTGGGCAAAGTATCTTCTCAATGCCTGAAGCTGGAAGCACTTACCTAGCTCAGCAGTAAAGGGACCCACTCCTGATATGCCCAGCCTTAAGTGTCCAGCGAGATCAGTGAGAACCACATACATTGGCGTCAAGAGGAGAACAAAGATAAAATAAATAATGGTGTATGTGAAAAGGGAGACAACAGGTCTGCTGAAATTGGCTGCTGCTTCACCAGTAAACAAGTAAAAGTTTTAGTTTTCCACAACCTGGTGTTAGGTTTTGAAATACGTGAGTGGGGTATGTGAAATGTCAACAGCATCAATCTATACTTAGTTATATAGACTCTTCAATAGTTTCTAAGAAAACCCTAGTACCTAATAGCACTGTCTCTGCCAAGAGAGCCTAGAGTAAATTACAAATACTAAGAAAGCATGCTATATAAATAAAAATGTACCTTGTCATTCATAGTTAAGCCTACTCTAGTCTGTAATAGAATCCAAATTTATACGTATAGCAGAAATCTCAGTAACAGATGGAAAAGAGCTATCATGCAATCACAACACAAATCCAGAGCATCACATCTCCACTGTTTACATGTTGAGGAAAGGTTGCCTTATCTATGAAACTGAAAATACCACCAGCTAGGGATTGTGTGGAGTGCTGTGTTAGTGTGTGACAAAAGAACACAGGGATGGTATCTGCTCAAGAAACACATTTTCGTGTCAGTGCTGCAATGAATAATGATAAAGGTATAAATAAAATATTCTGAACAAAATATGTTGTCAGTCTTTTCAAGGCATGTCTGATGGGGAAGACATTAATAAAGCGCTTGAAGTTGGTTAGATGCAAGTACTTCATGCAAGTGCCCACATGTGCCTGTCAGTATTCACTAACTCTTTAACCAGTGTTCATATTTGTTTTACGCCAGGCACTGGGTTTGGTACTAGCCAGTGGAGAACAAAGTAAATATTTTGATCTCCTGGATTATTTATTAGTAAAGAGGGAGATGCTAGTTAAATAATTGCATGAAAAATATCTATAATTGCTTATGACAAATAATAATACAAATAATACAAATAATACAATGTGAAAGCAAAGTATTTTCTTGTGTTGTGCAAGGTACACAGAAGTCTAAGGAAGTAACATACAGCCAGACTAAGGACTAGAATGCACATTTCATTTTTGGGAATGACTTCCCTTTGTCATTGTTTTCTAACAAAAACTCTAATAATTGGTTATTTCATTGTGCTGACCTTACATTAAAGCATGGGGAGCATATACCCCTGCACTGTCTGGAAACTTCTGCTTCAGTTACTAGATTATTTCTTCTTTATTGATTAAATTGTTCTATTTTGCCCCTTTTCTCTATTTTATTCTATGACTTGTCTATTGCTATCTAAAAAGTCTTTATTCTTTGTGTATTTTAAATAAGTAAAAAATATTTTCTTACAGTTTTCTGTCATCCTGTTTTCAAGTATTTTTATGGTAGATTTTGACCAACAGAGAATTTTGAACTGTGTAAATTCAGACAGGTCAAAAACAGGCTGATCATACCAGATTTTATTTGTAATCTTGCTTTTGTGTTTTTACTCAAACATCTTAATTTTAACTGAGGTTTTAAAATCATTCTCCCAGGTTTTTCTAGTGTGTTCAATGTTTGACTATTTATGTTTATTTGTTTTTACTTTAAATTTAATGTATTATTATTATTGTATGTGTATACACATGATAGGATATACCTATGTTGCATGCATCATAGGACATGTATGGAGGTCAGAGGACAATTTTTTGCGGTCAAAGGATTGTATTCAAGTCACCAGGCTTATAGAACACAAACTGTTTCCTACGAAACCATCTAATCAACCTTCCTTGTTCCTTTTTCTTTTTAGATTTCATCTTTTAGATGATAGAAAACAATAAGGTTTACATTTTTCTTTTTGTAAAAATATTAATTTTCCCATCAACATT
Source organism: Peromyscus eremicus (assembly GCF_949786415.1). Taxonomy (NCBI): domain Eukaryota; kingdom Metazoa; phylum Chordata; class Mammalia; order Rodentia; family Cricetidae; genus Peromyscus; species Peromyscus eremicus. The sequence continues at coordinate 10,851,965 of NC_081417.1, read as the reverse complement.
TATGAAATCGTTCATTGTTCTTCTAAAAAAAAAGTCAGTCTATCATCAATTTTCAAATGCACTGTCCTATGTAGTTATTCTTTTATTAATTTGTATTTTAATTCTACAGTTCTCCACTGTCTTTATATATCATAGAACAGTTATTCCCTTGCTGGCTGTCCAGTCCCATATACTCTGTTGGTTCTTTACTCATATTTTACTTCCATGACAAATATTAGGACTTTTTATGAAGATCTATGAGGTCATATCATTAGATTAAATAAAGCTTCAAGTTTAAATTTTGGAAATTTGATACATTTTAATCACAAAAATATCATTCAAGAACATATTATGCTTTATATTTTATAATTTTGTGCCTCTCCCAGAATCTTCTGAGTTTCAGCTTTCTCAGACATCAGACATCTATTTACCTGTAGAGTCTCATGTGCCTCCTTCCCTCTGCTCGAGAAAGGTGAGGTGCACTGCCCAGACCACAAACTGTGAAGTTAGCGGTGGTTGGTAGAGGACCCTGCTGCTCAAGCTGAACTTTCTGAAGACAGCTTTGGTGGAAAACAGACACTCATCCCATACAGGCTCAACATCAGCATAGCTATAGCAAAGACAAAGAGTTTCAAACTCAAATCCTGCCATCTCCCCACACAGCCTGCCCATGCGCATAAGCAGCAGACTCCAAATTCTGAGCTCAAAAAGTACTTTAAATAAAATTTCTTCTCTTTTCTTTCACTTTCTGTTTTTGCCTCTCATGCTTCACTTTTTGGAACTACATTTTAACAGTACTTTTTTCTTATTACATCTGCAAATACTGTATTTTATGTTGTGTCACCTTTATATATTGATATAATTTTTTTTATTATTTTATTTTACAATATAATTTAGTTCTACATATCAGCCACGGATTCCCTTGTTCTCCCCCATCCTGCATCCCTCCCCTTTCCCCTAGCACACCCCCCATTCCCACTTCCTCCAGGGCAAAGCCTCGCCCTAGGGTTGAGATCAACCTGGTAGACTCAGTCCAGGCAGGTCCAGTCCCCTCTTCTCAGGCTGAGCCAAGTGTCCCTTCATAAGCCCCAGGTTTCAAACAGCCAACTCATGCACTGACCACAGGACCCGGTCCCACTGCCTGGATGCCTCCCAAACAGATCAAGCCAATCAACTGTCTCACCTATTCAGAGGGCCTGATCCAGTTGGGGGCCCCTCAGCCATTGGTTCATAGTTCATGTGTTTCCAATCGTTTGGCTATTTGTCACTGTGCTTTATCCAACCTTGGTCTCAACAATTCTCACTCATATAAACCCCCCTCTTTCTCACTAATTGGACTCCTGGAGCTCCACCCGGGGCCTAGCTGTGGATCTCTGCATCCAGTTCCCTCAGTCATTGGATGGGGTTTCAAGCACGACAATTAGGGTGTTTGGCCATCCTATCACCAGAGTTGGTCAGTTTGGGCTGTCTCTTGACCATTGCCAGCAGTCTATTATGGGGGTATCTTTGTGGATTTCTGTGGGCCTCTCTGGCACTTTGCTTCTTCCTGTTCTCATGTGGTCTTCATTTACCATGGTCTCCTATTCCTTGTTCTCCCTCTCTGTTCTTGATCCAGCTGGGATCTCTTTCCCTTGACCCTCGCCCTTCACTACCCTCACTCATGTCCAGGCTGTTCATGTAGATCTCATCCATTTCTCCATCATTGGGCGATCCCCGTGTCTTTCTTGGGGTCCTGGTTTCCAGGTAGCCTCCTTGGTGTTGTGAGTAGCAGTCCAGTCATCCGTGTTCCACATCTAGTATCCTCCTATGAGTGAGTACATACCATGTTTGTCTTTCTGAGTCTGGGATACCTCACTCAGGATGATTTTTTCTAGATCCATCCATTTGCCTGCAAACCTCATGATGTCATTGTTTTTTTTCTGCTGAGTAGTACTCCATTGTGTATATGTACCACATTTTGTTCATCCATTCTTCAGTTGAAGGGCATCTAGGTTGTTTCCAGATTCTGGCTATTACAAACAATGCTGATATGAACATAGCTGAGCAAGTGCCCTTGTGGTATGATTGAGCATTCCTTGGGTATATGCCCAAGAGTGGTATAGCTGGATCTTGGGGGAGATTGATTCCCAATTTTCTAAGAAAGTGCCATATTGATTTGCAAAGTGGTTGTACAAGCTTGCATTCCCACCAGCAGTGGAGGAGAGTTCTCCTAGCTCCACATCCTCTCCAGCATAAGGTATCTTCAGTGTTTTTTTTTGTTTTTTTTTTTTTTTTTTTTTTGGTTTTTCGAGACAGGGTTTCTCTGTGTAGCTTTGCGCCTTTCCTGGAACTCACTTGGTAGTCCAGGCTGGCCTCGAACTCACAGAGATCCGCCTGCCTCTGCCTCCCGAGTGCTGGGATTAAAGGCGTGCGCCACCACCGCCCGGCTTTCAGTGTTTTTGATCTTAGCCATTCTGACAGGTGTAAGGTGGTATCTCAGAGTCATTTTGATATGCATTTTCCTGATAATTAGAGATGTTGAGCAATTCCTTAAATGTCTTTCAGCCATTTGAGTTTCCTCTGTTGAGAATTCTCTGTTTAGTTCTATAGCCCATTTCTTAATTGGACTGTTGGGCATTTTGATGTCTAATTTCTTGAGTTCTTTATATATTCTGGATATCAGTCTTCTGTCAGACGTGGGGTTGGTGAAGACCTTTTCCCATTCTGTAGGCTGTTACTTTGCCTTGTTGACCGTATCCTTTGCTCTACAAAAGCTTCTCAATTTCAAGAGGTCCCATTGATTGATTGCTTCTCTCAGTGTCTGAGCTACTGGTGTTATATTTAGGAAGTGATCTCCTATGCCAATGTGTTCAAGACTACTTCCTACTTTATCTTCTAGCAGGTTCAGAGTAGCTGGATTTATGTTGAGGTCTTTGATCCACTTGGACTTAAGTTTTGTGCACGGTGATAGATATGGATCTATTTGCAGCCTTCTACGCATTGATATCCAGTTATGCCAGCACCATTTGTTGAAGACGCTTTCTTTTTTCCATTGTACACTTTTGGCTTCTTTGTCAAAAATTATATGTTCATAGGTGTGCGGATTAATGTCAGGATCTTCAATTCGATTCCATTGGTCCACATGTCGGTTTTTATGCCAGTACCAAGCTGTTTTTATTACTGTAGCTCTATAGTACAGCTTGAAGTCAGGGATCGTGATGCCTACAGAAGTTGTTTTATTGTACAGGATTCTTTTGGCTATCCTGGGTTTTTTGTTTTTCCATATGAAGTTGAGTATTATTCTTTCCAGGTCTGTGAAAAATTGTGTTGGTATTTTGATGGGGATTGCAATGAATCTGTAGATTGCTTTTGGTAAAATTGCCATTTTTACTATGTTAGTCCTGCCTATCCATGAGCATGGGAGATTTTTCCATTTTCTGACATCTTCTTCAATTTCTTTTTTCAGGGACTTAAAGTTCTTGTCATATAGGTCCTTGACTTGCTTGGTTAGTGTTACCCCAAGGTATTTTATGTCATTTGTGGCTATTGTAAAGGGTGATGTATCTCTGATTTCCTTCTCAACCTGTTTGTCAATTGTATATAGGAGGGCTACTGATTTTTTTGAGTTGATCTTGTATCTTGCTATGTTGCTGAAGGTGTTTATAAGCTGTATCAGTTCCTTGGTGGAATCTTTGGGGTCACTCAAGTATACTATCATGTCATCTGCAAATAGGGAAAGCTTGACTTCTTCCTTTCCAATTTGTATCCCCTTGATCTCCTTATGTTGTCTTATTGCTCTGGCTAGAACTTCAATTACTATATTGAATAAGTATGGGGAGAGCGTACAGCCTTGCCGCATTCCTGATTTTAGTGGAATTGCTTTTAGTTTCTCTCCATTTAATTTGATGTTGGCTGTTGGCTTCCTGTAAATTGCCTTTATTATGTTTAGGTATGTTCCCTGTATTCCTGATCGCTCCAAGACCTTTATCATGAAGGTGTGTTGGATTTTGTCAAATGCCTTTTGTGCATCTAGTGAGATGATCGTGTGATTTTTTTTCTTTGAGTTTGTTTATATGGTGTATTACATTGACAGACTTTCGTATGTTGAACCACCCTTGCATCCCTGGGATGAAGCCTACTTGATCATGGTGGATAATTGTTTTGATGTGTTTTTGGAGTCTGTTTTCCAGTGTTTTATTGAGTATTTTTGCATCAATGTTCATGAGGGAGATTGGTCTATAGTTCTCTTTCTTTGTTGTATCCTTGTTTGGTTTAGGAATCAGGATAATTGTAGTCTCATAGAAGGAGTTTGGTAATGTTCCTTCTGTTTCTATTGTGTGGAACAATTTACAGAGTATTGGTATTAACTCTTCTTTGAAGATCTGGTAGAATTCTACACTGAAACCATCTGGTCCTGGGCTTTTTTTGGTTGGGAGACTTTTAATGACTGTTTCTGTTTCCTTAGGGGTTATTGGACTCTTTAAATAGTTTATCTGGTCTTCACTTAGGTATGTGGTACCTATCCAGAAAATTATCCATTTCTTTTAGATTTTCCAGTTTTGTGGAGTAGAGGTTTTTGAAGTATGACTTGATGATTCTCTGAATTTCCTCAATGTCTGTTGTTATGTCCCCCTTTTCGTTTCTGATTTTGTTAATTTGGATTCTCTCTCTCTGCCTTTTGGTTAGTTTGGCTAAGTGCTTCTCTATCTTGTTGGTTTTCTCAAAGAACCAACTCCTTGTTTCATTAATTTTTTGTATTGTTCTCTTTGTTTCTATTTTATTGATTTCAGCTCTCACTTCGATAATTTCCTGGCATTTATTTTTCCTGGGAGACTTTGTTTCTTCTTGTTCTAGAGCTTTCAGGTGTGCTGTTAAGTCACTAGTGTGAGATTTCTCCAACTTCTTTATGTGGGCATTTAGTGTTATGAATTTCCCTCTTAGCACTGCTTTCATAGTGTCCCATAAGTTTGGGTATGTGGTGTCTTCATTTTCGTTGATCTCTAGGACATCTTTAATTTCTTTCTTTATTTCTTCCTTAACCCATTGGTGATTCATTTGAGCATTATTCAGTTTCCATGAAATTGTAGGTTTTCTATAGTTTTTGTTGTTGTTGAAATCTAACTTTAAACCATGGTGGTTTGATAGAACACAGGAGGTTATTCCAATTGTTTTGTATCTGTTGAGATTTGCTTTGTGGCCAAGTATGTGGTCGATTTTAGAGAAGGTTCCATGGGGTGCTGAGAAGAAGGTATATTCTCTTTTGTTAGGATGGAATGTACTGTAGATATTGATTAAGTCCATTTTAATAATGACATCAGTTAAGTCCATTATTTCTCTGTTAAGTTTCGATTTGGGAGATCTGTCCAGTGGTGAAATGGGGGTGTTGAAGTCTCCCACTATTAATGTGTGGGGTTTTATATGTGGTTTAAGCTTTAGTAATGTTTCTTTTACATATGTGGGTGCCCTTGTATTTGGAGTATAAATGTTCAGAATTGAAACTTCATCTTGGTGGATCTTTCCTGTGATGAGTATGTAATGCCCTTCTTGATCTCTTTTGACTGATTTTAGTTTGAAGTCTATTTTGCTGGATATCAGGATGGCTATACCTGCTTGTTTCTTAAGACTGTTTGATTGGAAGGTCTTTACCCAGCCTTTTATTCTTAGGTAGTGTCTATCTTTGAATTTGAGATGTGTTTCTTGTATGCAGCAGAAAGATGGGTCCTGCTTTCATATCCATTCTGCAAGCCTGTGTCTTTTTATAGGTGAATTAAGTCCATTGATATTAAGAGATATTAATGACCAGTGATTGTTCATTCCTGTTATTGTTGGTGGTAGTTTGTGTGTACTTCTCTTCTTTGGGGTTTACTGCTATGGCTTTATCTATTGCCTGTGTTTTTGAGGGTGTATCTGACTTCCTTAGGTTGGAATTTTCCTTCTAGTGCTTTCTGTAGGGCTGGGTTTGTGGATAAGTATTGTTTAAATCTGGCTTTGTCTTAGAATGTCTTGTTCACTCTGTCTATGATGATTGAAAATTTTGCTGGGTATATTAGTCTAAGCTGGCATCCATGGTCTCTTAGTGTCTGCATTACATCAGTGCAGGTCCTTCTGGCTTTCAAAGTCTTCATTGAGAAATCGGGTGTTATTCTGATGGGTTTGCCTTTATAAGTCACTTGGCCTTTTTCCTTAGCTGCTCTTAATGTTCTTTCTTTATTCTGTACATTTAGTTGTTTAATTATTATTTGGTGAGGGGACTTTTTTGGGGGGTCTAGTCTGTTTGGTGTTCTATAGGCTTCTTGTATCTTCATAGGCATTTCCTTCTTTAAGTTGAGAAAGTTTTCTTCTATGATCTTGTTGAATTTATTTTCTGTGCCTTTGAGTTGGTATTCTTCTCCTTCTTCTATCCCTATTATTCATAGGTTTAGTCTTTTCATGGTGTCCCAAATTTCTTGGACATATTGAGTCATGACTTTGTTGGCTTTAGTGTTTTCTTTGACTGATGAATCTATTTCTTCTACCATATCTTCAACGCCAGAGATCCTCTCTTCCATCTCTTGCATTCTGTTGGTTATACTTGCATCTGAAGTTCCCAATCGTTTACTCAGATTTTCTATTTCCAGCATTCCCTCTGTTTGTGTCTTCTTCATTTTTTCTATTTCCCTTTTCAGGTCTTGGACTGTTTCTTTCATCTGTTTCATTGCTTTTTTCATGATTTTCTTTCAGGGCTTTATTGTTTTCTTCCAGGGCTTTATTGTTTTCTTCTACTTTATTTGTTCTTTCCTCTAGTTTTTTATAGTGTTCTTCCCATTTTTTGTTTGTCTTTTCCTCTATATAAGCCTCTAGCTTCTTCATAATGTTATTCATAAGGCTGTTTTCTTCTGCTTCTTCCAATTTTTGATGTTCAGGTCTAGATGTTGGAGGAGGGCTAGGTTCTGATGATGCTGTATTGCTCTTCATTTTGTTGTATGTACTTCTGCCTTGACATCTGCCCATCTCCTTGTGGTTTGTTCTTGGACTTATCAGTGCACTGGTCCAGACAGAGCTGACAGATTCAGGAAGTCTCTCTCTCTTGTCCAGATGGGAGCTCTCTTGTCCAGATGGGAAGTCCAGGACAGGATGGGAGCTCTTGTCCAGATGGGAAGTCCAGGGCAGGATGGGAGCTCTTGTCCAGATGGGAAGTCTGCGGCAGGATGGGAGGTCTTGTACAGACAGGAAGTCTGGGGCAGGATGGGAGCTGGGGGCCAGTCTCTAAGTCTCAGGAAATGGCTGGGGTCTCGGACAGATGGGCATGGGGGGCAGGACATGGAGATGCAGGGTCTGCTGAGGGTCTTGGAGAAGGGGAGCCTTCCTGGTAGGGCTAGAAGGGAACCTGCCCGGTGGCCAGAACCTAGGGCCAAGTTGGGCAGGTCTTCCCCGGAGTAACTGGTGCCCAGGGATGGGGGTCTAGGCTGAGCCCAGGCACTCACCTCTTGTCCAGAAGGGAAGTCCAGGGCAGGATGGGAGCTGGAGGCCGGTCTCTAAGTCTCAGAAAGTGGCTGGGGTCTCGGACGGATGGGCGTTGGGGGCAGGGTGTGGAGATTGCAGGGTCTGCCAAGGGTCTTGCAGAAGGGGAGCCTTCCTGTTAAGGCTAGAAGGGAACCTGCCCAGTGGCCAGAACCTGGGGCCAAGTTGGGCAGGTCTTCTCCGGAGTGGCTGGTGCCCAGGCATGGGATCTAGGCTGAGCCCAGGCACTCACCTGTTGTCCAGAAGGGAAGTCCCTATATTGATATAATTTTGTTTATTCATGTTTTTAATTGTTGAACTATCTGTTTTCCCTTCTATTATTATTTTTAAAGTTTTCCTTTGTATTTCCTTTTTTCTTTTACTATATTTAGTAGTATTTTGCTGCATTAAAAAAAACTAATATTTTCTTTTATTTCCCACCTTTTTACATTTATCTAACTTATTTTTGAACTGAAAATTTTCATGCTTAGAGATTTTTTCCTCTTTCTTTCTTTCTTTCTTTCTTTCTTTCTTTCTTTCTGTCTGTCTTTCTTTCTTTAATTCTTGACATGGTCTCACTATGTTTTTCTGGCTGGCCTAGGACTCATTGAGTAGCCTAGGGTGGTCTTGAATTCACAGAGATACTCTTAGTGGTATCTTTACTTTTAATTTGAAATGTAAGCTCTACAATTAAATCATTAAGTCAATGAAGAAGGAGACACAGAAGGCTGGAAGACCCTCTATGTTCATGTTCAAAAAGAATTATATTGTGAAAATTGCTGTCCTACTGAAAACAATCTACATATTTTGTGCACCCCCCATCATAATTCCAATGATATTCCTCATGGAACTAGACACAAACAACCCTAGAATTCACATGTTAGTCCAAATGACCAGCAAATGACAAAAGCAATTCTAAGCAAAAAAAGGCAATGGTGTAAGAATCATGACATCAGAACCGTAGAAACACCGTGGTACTGGCACAAAAACTGGCAAATAGATCAACAGAATATAATAGAAGACCCAGAAGCAAACCCACACAGCTATTGCTCCCTCATTTTTGACAAAGTTTTCAAAAAATATCCATTAGTAAAAGGCAACTTTTTCAACAAATAGTGCTAGGAAAACAAGATATCCACATGTAAAAGAGGAAAATTAGATATATTATCTTCATTTTGCACAATATAGATTAAAAATGGTTTAAAGACTGTAATAAATTAAAACCTGAAATTCTGAAACAATAGCAGAAAAAGTAGGAAAGCCCCTTCAAGATGTATGCAACTTTCTGGAAAGGGCTCTGATGGTTCAGGAGTAATTCCACCTTAACAAGTGGTATCTATAAAATTAGAAAGATGCTTCATAACAAGGAGGATAAAATTTTCATAAACTATACACCCAATTTCTCCAAAAACCAAATGTAAATAAGTGTATATGAAGTACTTGAAAAGTATTCAACATCCTTACCCATAAAATTAAAATTTCATCTTAGGCCTGTCAACATGATCATCATCAAGAAAACAAATGCTGTTAAGATGTGAAGAGAGAGGGAAGCTTGTGTCCTGGTGGTGGGAATGAAATCTTGTGCCGCCACTCTAGAAATCACTATGCAAATTTCTCAGAAAACTAAACCCAGTAATTTCATATAACACATCCTTAGCACTTCTGGGTATATACCTAAAGGATTCAAAGTGGCATACCACAGGATACTTGCAGATGCATGCTTATTATCGTAATATTCACAATATATAAGATAGGTTCAAAACTAATACAGATGTCCATCAAAAGAGAAACAGATAAAGAGAATATGGTGTTTATACATGATTGCATAAAGAAGAATAAAATTACAATATTTACAGGAAAAATGAATGGAATGGGACATTATTATTATCATCGTGTTAGTCAAAGTATACCATACTTAGACAAATAACAGATTTTATCATGTTTTCTCTCACACATGGAATCAAAACTTAAATTTATATATGATTATATATAACATGATATTATAAAAAAATTATAAAAGGGGAAAGGTGATCTAAATGAAATGGTAGAGTAATGGAATATATGTGACATGAGGAAAGGGGTGATTTTGAGGAGATAGGGAGCTAGGAAGAGGAGAAGGAAAGGAACAGTGAGGTGGGTAGGAGTAGTAAGAACAAGTCATAATGACATGTATGTGTGGAAATGGACATTTCATAATAAGACTCATTATTTTTATGTTAAATATGCTACTAAAAAAAGACACAAACCATAATTTCAAATAACATGAGATAGCCATTCCATTCCTATATTTGTAGACAAAATTCTAAACGGTCTTATTAAATAAGAAACACAGCCAAATAAAGTGCTAAAAGCCCAGAGATCAGAGCAGTAGCCAAGACCTAAGACCACCTTATCTTACCACGTGCTGCCGTCCTTCCCCTGAGAGAGAGACCTTCTTCCTGCGTCCTGTCTTTTTATTTCCTTTCTGTTCTGCCTTCTCATTGGCTCTAAACCCACCCACATGATTTTGTCATCACTGCCTATCTATATAGACCTCCAGGTCTCTATGGTTGGTACTGGGATTAAAAGTTCACCTTGCTTTGGATGTGTCCTTGACCACAGAGACTCTGCCTGCCATGTGATCAGATTAAGGGTGTGTGCTACCACTGTCTGACTCCTGTTTATGGCTCACTGTGACTTCTGATCTTCAGGCAACTTTATTAACATACAAATAAAATCACATTTCAGGACAAATAAAATATCACCATATATATTTTTGCCCAGAAAAATGACAAAAAATGTCCACATAAATCTTGTATATGAATATGTATATAAGACTTATGTGTAAGAGCCATGAACTAGAAAAGAACTATATATCCATCAGGGAGTAAATGGGTAAACAAATTGTTATACATCCATACAGTGGAGTATCACTTGCCAGTAAACTGGAGTGGACTATCGATATGTGCTGCAATAGAGGGTTCCAATAATAATAATGCTGTGTGAAAGAAGCCAAATGAGAAAGACGACCTAGAGTAAGATTCTATTAACATACAATTCCTGAAAATAAAAATGTGTCCCTAATGGCAGAAGATATGCAAAAGATATACTGCCACATTTGGGGAGGTGGCAATGCCAAGGGCAATGACAAGTAATATACACAAAAAGGCAAGAAAAGCTTTACTAAATTGTATTTTTTACATATGTGCTTATTGTTCTATTTTAATTATATTTCAATGAAATTTTAGCTTAAAACGAAGAAAAATACTAGAATTAAAATGGTACATTATAAAATATTGACTACAAAAGTAAGCTGTAAACTACCAGAGCAAAAGGATATGCTATGTAAAAAAACTAAGTAGCATCCATAAATCCACATATATTAAGAATAAATATGGATTAAACAACCTAGTTAAAAGACAGAGGTTTTCAGATTTATTAAATAAACAGTATGCAAAACTAGTCTTTGTAAGGATTCGCTTTAGACTTAGTGATATATATGTATATATGGAAACAAATGAAAGAAAATATGTGTAATACAAGTACCTACTATTAAAAGGCTTTACTGATTATATCAGACTATACTACTGCAGAATAAAAGTGCCAGGAGAAATAAAGAGAAACATTTTCTAATAAGTCAACCAAAATGCACAAAGCTAAACCAAATAGAATGATGTGGAAGGAAAGACTGAATAATAGAAGTTTAAAATCTGATATCCTACTTTCAAAATCAGATACAAGCAGGCAGAAATTTGAAAGGAAATAAAGGAAACGGAAAAATCTTGAACAGTTCTCTAATCTGAGCAGACTGAGAAGATCAGATCAGAACACTTGTCCAATAGCACCATGTGCCCATCTTCTCAAGGACATGTGTGACAGTTCCCAAGATACTTCCCTGAGTTGTAAAGAAACCCCAACAAATAGAAGGTATATCAATCATACAAATAAATTTCTACACTCATAATGCCATTATGCAAGATATAAAAACATAAAGGCACTTAGAAAGGCAATATATGGAAATTTACATAGTTCTAAATGAATATGACATAAAAGAAAAATTATACAATACTTTGATAGGAGTAAAAATGAAATCTTGCCATCAAAAAATGAATGGTAATTACAGAAATATTTGTAGCTATTAGAAAAAATTTATTAGAAAAAAGGATGTTTGTAATATCACAATCCAACCTTTTATCCTGATATTTATAGTCAATTGATATTTAATAAAGTAGCCAAAACAATTCAATGAGAAAAGAAGTCTAGCTACTTGTGTTGAGACAGCTGGTTATACACATGAGCAAGGCAAACCACCAACCCTGGCTTTCTACCACATGTTATACAGAAAATTTAACCCAAAAAAATGATACATGAAACTAAAAAGGAGGTAAAAGTAGACAACTTTTAGCTTAATGTAAAGGATTAAATCCCTGAGACTTTTTGCAAAAGTCGAAAATCATCATAACAACAAAAAAAATGGCTCTAGACACGGTCAAAATAAAGATATTTCTTGCATTGAATAATATGTTAAGAAAGTGCAAAACTCATCAACTGAAAGGAAAAACACTATACAGATAAAATATACAAAGAAGTACTTGTATCAGAATATTAAAAAGAGATCCTAACATAGTGTGGTGTGTGGTGGTATTTTGTTCCCCAAAATATTGTGCACCCTAATAAACTTATCTGGGGTCAGAGACAGAACAGCCACAATATTAAACATAAAGTTTAGGCAGTGGTAGCACATGCCTTTAATCCTAGCATTCCAGAGGCAGAAATCCATGTGTTCAAGGATACAGCTAAGCATGGTGACTCACGCCTTTAATCCCAGAAAGCGAGCCTCTAATCCCAGGGAGTGGTAGTAGAAAGCAGAAAGGTATATAAGGTGTGAGGACCAGAAACTAGAAGCTTTGGCTAATTAAGCTTTCAGGCTTCTAGCAGCAGTTCAGCTGAGATTCATTCTGGATAAGGACTCAGAGGCTTCCAGTCTGAGGAAACATGACCAGCTGAGGAACTGGCAAGGTGAGGTGGCTGTGGCCTGTTCTGTCTCTCTGATCTTCCAGCATTCACCCCAATAATTGGCCTCAGGTTTGATTTTATTAATAAGACTTTCCCTCAACTAAGTTGGATATAATAAAAACCAATAGGCAAATAAAAGTGTTACAAAGAACGTAGAGACTTTGGAGTGCCTGTACATTCCTGGAGAGACTGGGGAATTGTGCAGCTGCTTTGTAACAGACTATGGCAGTCAATGTGTTACACATAGAGTAAGAATAGAACTCAGTAAAGGTAGGGAAAAAGAAAGCATGCACCCATGTCCAATCTCATACAAGAATGGTCTTAGCAACCTTATGCATAACTGAAACAAACACAGAAATGTCTAAAATTTCCTCTCATCAGTAGATGGGTAAATGAATGTTGGCATACCTAAACAGTAGACCATTATTAGTCAATAAAATGAGTGAGGTAGTATAAAAAGTAGGAAATCATTAAAATATTATGACTGATGACTCAGTCATAAAAGACCATGTGATGCACTCATAGGAACTGCCTGAAAGCTAACATTCTAGAGACATGAAGTTGATGAATAAATCACAGTGTACAGACTGGGCAGATGGACGATGGTGATGTTTGCACAGCTCTACAAACATGCTTCAGACATTCTATGTACTTTAAATGGATAAATTATTCTACATGTAAAGTGTAGATGCATTTCCTTTAAAAACTCTTTTGCAGAGCTGGAGAGATGACTGGAGAGCACTAATTGCTCTTCCAGAAGACCCAAGTTCAGTTCCTAGCCCTCACAACTCTGTAACTCCAGCTCCTGAGGAACTGATGTCCTCTTCTGGCCTCTATCGACAATGACATACACACACAACAAACAAACAAACAACCCCAATTATTTAAAAAGAACCAAATCTTTTGGCATTATAGTTTTTGTATTAAGGAGAAAGGTTTATATACAAAACAGATGACTTTTAAAACTAGAGTTAGGCTACAAAAAATTTCTTCTTAGTCTCCGGGCTCTTCTCATTTTGGAGTAGAGATGTCTTTGTACTTGACAATTATTTATTGATATCAGTAAAATTCAAGTAATTTTAAAGTCACCATTTTAATGATTTAAAGTGTCTAATTCAATGACTTCCAGTAAATTTATGCAGTGCAACCACCAACTTGCCCATAAGCAGGAGAGTTTCATTACCTCAAAAAGAACTCCGATATCCATGAAGTCATTCCTATTCTCCTCCCTTGAACCTTGACACCTACAAATTCTAAAACTTTCTCTTAATATTTCCTTATTCTGAATTTCTAAATAAATGAAATTGCATGAATATTTGTCCTTTGGCTTCTTTCACTTAGTATCATATTTTCAACATATTTATCCATGTTGTTATTCATAATCACGTGTATCCTATTTCATTACATCTTGTGGCCAAACATTGTTTCATCATACAGATGCACCATTTATCATCCATCCATCAATTGATAATGTGTGGGTTCTCACCATGTTTTGGCTATTACAAATAATACTAGAATGAACACTTAAGGAAAAGTTAGTCTCAGTTTCTTCGTATTGTGATTAAAATATGGATATTATAAAAGTAACTATCTTAATAATTTTCTGAATATAATTCAATGATTTTAATACATTCATACTCTATAAACACCATCAATATTCATTTCCAGAATTCCTCTTATCTTCCTAAACTGAAACTATATTCCTATTAATGAAAAATACTCATAGAAAAATACCCAAATGCTCAAGAAAAGCACCAGGCTATTTTCTATTTAGAAACCTTCTACACAACTCTTTGTGATAGGAAACATGGAACATTTGTCCCTTGTTGACAGTGATTTTGTATAAGTTCATAGCTGCTCTAGCATATATCTAAGTGGCTTTTCTTTTGAAAGTTGAATAACAGACATTCCCGTGTGCATGTGTGCGTGTATCACATATTTTGTTTGTCTGCTCATCCTTCCATGGATAGTTGAATTGATTCTGTACTTTTAGCTACCATGGACAATGATACTACAAATACGGATGTAAAATCTCTAAATATCAGCATTTTATTTTCTTGGCAAATGCTAAATCAGAATCACCAACTCATATAAACACTCCATTCTCAATTTTAAGGAACTTTTATACTATAACTATTACTGTTTTATAATCTACTAATGTGGATAGAGAAGGGGTTCCATTTCAGTTGTCTTCTTAGAAGTATTTTTTATTCAAGTTCTTTGCACATTTTAAATGGATTGTTGGATATTTTTGTTGCTGAGTTTTTGAAGTTCACTGTATATTTTGGGTATTAATTCTTTATCAGATGGATGATAGTCTTAGTTGGAAATTTAATTGTTTTAATAAACTACCATGACCAGAGCAACATGGAGAGGAAAGGGTTTATTTTATCTTACAGGTTGTTGGAGAAGTCAAGGCAAGAACTCAAGACAGGAAACTAGAGGCAGGAATCAGAACAGAGAATACAGAGGAATACTGCTTATAGGCACATGGTGTGCTTAGTCTGCTTTCTTGTCCTATCCAGGAGTTCCTATCCTCATTGGACTGGGTCTTCCACATCAATCACTAATCAAGAAAATATCTCACAGACTTGTATACAGGCCAATCTTCTGGAGGTATTTTCCAACTAAAAGTCCCTTTTCTCAGTATGTCTAGTTTTGTGTCAAGTTGATAAAACACTAACCAGCAAAATGTTTTACAAATATTCCTCTCTTTTGATAATGTTTTTTGCGGTATACAACTTTCAATTTTTTAGTTAAATTTATATTTGGTCTAATTTTTCTTATTTTCTTTGTGGCCTTTGTATCATATACAATGAATTATTGTGAAATCCAATATAGTGAGGATTTCCCCCTGTTTTCTAGTTTTAGGCTTAATGCTTAGTCATTGATTCATTTTTTTAGTGAGATTTTAATTATATATGCCATGTAAGATTAAAATCATTATTTTTCATGGAAATATCTAGTTTTCTTAGCACCATATGTTGAAAAGATTCTTTTATGCAAGGAACGATTTTCATACACTTGAAATAAAAGGATTTGATAATGTATTTTTTCCATTTAATTCTAGGCTTTTTATTGTTAGTTTGTATTGCACTCTTTATAACTACACCATTTGAAGTATAACAGCTTGGTGAAATAATTTTTTTTTAATTTTGTTTTAGAAATATTCATTTTATTATTTTAACGTATACAAGAGTTTTGTCTGCAAGTATGTTTGTGCATCATATGCATGCCTCCTGCCTGTGGAAGTCAGAAGAGGGTATTGGATCTTTTTGCCCTGGAGTGACAGACAGTTGTGAACCACTATGTGGGTACTGGGAATTGATCCCAAAGAAGCAAGGGATGTTAACTAAGCTAAAGTAAGTTTTGAACCCAGAAAAAATGTGAAGTATTTTGGCCAGATTTCTCTCAATATACTGAAATACTTGAGATAATTAACGTTTAAAGAGAAAAGATCTATTTTGGCTTCTGTGTTTGGTGATTGCATTTCATGGTGGGTTGGCTCCATCACTTTGGGCTTGTGTTGAGACAGCACAGTCTGGCAGAAGTATCATGCCACCATTTCATCCTGAGTCAGGAAGAGAGAAAAAAAAAAAAAAAAACAACAACTCCTCCAAGTGTACTTCTTAGTGACCTGGGATACCACTGGGCCTTACTTCCTAAAAGTTCCAATACCTCCTATATGGTGTCATCTTGAGGTCTAAGGCTTTAGCCCATGGCCCTATAGGAAATTTTCAAGTTCTAAATTTCCATGCCATTTCAAGGTTGTTTTGTTACTCAAAGACCATAGTGACTTTATATGATTTCGAGGGATTTGTTTTGTTTTGGTTCTAAAAACAAAGGATGAGCTTCTTAACTGTTTTGAGGTTTTCTTTCTATGAACAAGAAGTGTGCTGTCATTTTTTTCTTTCTTTTTCTCTGTCATGTAATTTTTCTGTAAGATGTTGTGCTTTCCATTGTATAAATCTTCCAACTCTTTAGCTCAGCTGACTCCTAAGAACGTGAGTCCTTTTGATGCAGTGAAATTGCATGCCTAACTTACTCATCAAGTTGTTCATCGTTATTGTAGCCAAGTGCAGCTGGAGCTTGTGTGTTGACTTTACATTTTTGTCTCTGCTAAATTCATTTTAAGATTTCTGATGAATCTTTGAAATTTTCTATCTTTGAAATTATTTTATTTTTAAATAGAAATTTTTAAATCTTTTCTAATTCAGATGCCTTTCATTCCCTTTTTCTTTCTTTTTCTTTTTTCTCTTTTTCTTTTTCTTTATTTTTTTTTTTTGCCTCTATTCAGGCTAGATCTTCCTATCCTTTGTTGAACTGAAGTGGTGGGGCTGTATATCCTTGTCTTTCTCAGAGGAAATGTGTTTAGCTTTTCAACATTGAGAATGATATTGATGATTATTACTACATTTTATTCTCTTCTGTAGTTTTATTCTATTACTTTCTTTTTTATTGTTTTTAATCATGAAAATATGCATAATTTTGTCAAATAACTTTTTCTTTGTACCAACTACAAGGACAATTTGAACCTTTTCCTTTGTTCTGTTAGTGTTATATGCTACACAGATTTTCTTTTGCTGATCCTTTTCTGCAATCCAGAAATCAACCTTGTAGGTTATAGTGTCTGATTCTTTTAAAAGTCCAGTAAAATTCAGTTTATATGCTTTGAGGATTTTAAATCAATGTTCAGGGAAGATATTTACTTGTAAGTTGTTTTAAAAGGTTAAAATGTTTGTTTGTTTGTTTTTGGCACCATTAGATAATGCAGTCCACCTGTAATGAGGAAAGTGTTACCTTCAATATTTTGCCTAGCATACCATTAACTGTTCATAGTATCCCCCTATTATTTTTATTTCTGTAGAAGTAGTGATGTCTCTGTCTCTGTATCTGACGTTAGTAATTTAAGTCTTTTCTACTTTTTTAAAGTCAGTTTAAATAAAGACTTTTCAATTTTGTTCACCTTTTCAGAAACCAACCTTGCACTAGTAGAGGACTGCATGTCTACCTGTCTTCCTAGCACTTGACAGGTAGACAGAGACTCGGGGGTTCAAAGCATTACCAGTTGTGTAGGGAACTCAAGGCTAGTCTGAGACGCATAACATCTTGAGGAAAGAAAGAAGATGGGGTGGGGGAGTAAAAGACAGGAAGGAAGGTACAAAAGGGAAACAATTTTGGTCTCACTGATTTTCTTGATCATTTTTCTGTTCATTTCTTCACATGGTTTTGTCACTACCTAAGTATGCTTCATTCTATAAGCTCCCTGAGCAGCGACTGACAGCTACTGGCAGAAATGCCTCTCTTTCTGATTTTCTGGGGTATTTCAGTTTTTGCCGTAGTTTTGAAAGGCAGTTTGGCTGACATGTTTTTTCCTTTAGAATTCTGAATAATTAGGATCAAAATCTGATAACTCATTAATGATTCTTCTATGATAATTTTTTCCTTCCTTGGTACTTGTAAGATTCTTTATTCATCTTTCACAATTGTAATAACAATGTCTTCCTATAGGGATTTGAATTCCTGTTGTTTGACTGGAAGTTTTGAGCTCAAACACTCATAACCACATCTTTCATTTAATTTTGGAAGTTTCCAGAAATTATTTCTTCAAATATCTTCTCTTCAAATATATTCTTTTCTCCTGTGCATCCACACCCCACAACGCAATGCTCCATTCAATGTTGTTCCTTTCTTCGGGATTCCTCCCTCTTTTCTTGACTTTACCACTTCCATCTACCTACCTTCTACATTCACGAACAAATACATCCTGCCTTCTGCATTCTGTTGCTTGTTCAGTTCTGTTCTTGAATCTCCAGCAAGCTTGCAGCAATTGTATTTCACCATTTTAGAACATCTTCAGTGTCTAGATTTTCATCTATATTTCTGTTTTGTTCATACATTGTTTCTGTGACTTACTCCACATCTTCCTTTAGCTTTTGGGCAACTGTAATTGTTTTCACATGTTTGTCCAGTAGATCTGCCATCAGGTCATTTCAGGAATAGTTCCCATTAATTTTTTTTTTTCTTTAAATGAGACAAATTTCTGTTCTTTGTATACAATGTGGGCTTGTTGTTGTTGTTGTTGAGCAGTGAACACTAGACTCTAATAAAGTACTATCCCCTACACTGAGGGTTTGCTATTTTCTATTATTATATTTGTTTGTCTGTCTTTGGTATTTTTACAAGTTACTCTGTTTCACTGATCACCTTGAGATATAAATTTAGAATTTTCTAGGGTCTTTTCTAGTCTGTTCCTTTCCCTGGGCAATCACAGTCACTTTCTCATTATCCCCATGTATTTGAATATCTAGATTAAATCTAGATTTCAAACTGGGCATGAAAGAAGAAGAATGAAAAGTGGAATGTTGCTGGCTCTTTATGTCACCTGATACTACATCAGCACAATAGATGGGCTTACATCCATGAGGAAAGATATAAGAAAAATTGTGTTCTCCTCTTTGCACCTCTGTGTTCTGAGGTTGCAACCAGTGATCTGAGCCTAGAATTCTGATATTTGAATAACAAAGTCCTTCCCCTACCCTGATTCCCAAAGACTACAGATTACCCAGACACAAAGCTGTCCAACAAGGCAGTGGAGAGGGAAATGGGTAATTGCTCCTGTGCTAATTGCTGAAATGAAATGTAATACACCAGCTTTGCCTCCTGTGGGGCTTTGCCAGACTTTAATAGACTCCAGACTTCCAAAACTGTCACTTTAAAAGGCTCTTCCAATGCAATTGTTGTCTAGGCAAGGACAGACTCCTGGTGCTTCCTGTTCCCCCACCTTCCCAGAAATGCCTTTCCAGGCATATCAGTTTTGTTGTTTTCTCCTCTATTAGAGTCTTGTTTTCAATTACTTTGAGACTACACATAGAAGCAGAATTGCTGAGTAATGTGCAACTGCGTGTTTAATTTTTGCTTCGGGGAACTGCCAACCTGTATTGCAGTGTTTCATTACTTCTGTGAATGTTTTAAATAGGGAATTAGAGTGTTTTTTAATTGTGATATCAACTCTGTATACTACTGGTTACAGCCTCTTGTTTTCTGTCTGCCTTGCCATGAATCATATTTAGTTCATCAAACAACACCCAATTGCAAAATGGTTTTTATAATGTCAGAATATGCTAAGACCTATACGTGTCCTCTTAAAACATTCAATACAATCCTAACTTATGTATGTGGACTTCTGTTTATGTCCACATCTAACTACACAGGGCCACTGAACAAAAATGAGTGACTTCAGAATTGTAGTGTACCTTTAAATAGATTGAGCTACTGGTTCTGTTGGGTGTTGGCTTCTCAACATCTACATTACAAATTTCAAAAGAACATCTGATAAATAAATTTATCCAGTCACAGTAGGTTTGCATTCCTATTTAAAGGTCTCTGTTCTGACTGTGACAAGGTTGGTAATTATCAGCTCACCTACATTTACAAGTAGCTAATGAGATTATTTGGACTAGATATATAGCCATTCAATAAAATGTAGCCATACATATGATTCCTTTGCAATACAAAAAGAATTATAACTGAAAAAATTAAACCTTAATAAATCACAGAGATTTGTCCATGCTTTAACATAGAAGACAGGCATGCATTTGAATTTGAAAAACTAATTCTTTCTGGTGGAAATGCATTGAGTCTCCCCTGTATATTTTGTCCTTTTATCTGATTTTATGAGCATTTCCCTGTTGATAGACAATGTGGTTAATCCAATTTTTTGCTATAGTGAATAAAACAGCAATAATCATAGATGTGTAAATATATCTATTATGTATAATATTGTATGGCACTATATGACTATATAATCAGAAGTGAAATATCCAGGTCATATGATAGTTCTATTTTCTTATTTTAATTTTATTTTTTGTAACTTTAATATAATCACATCATTCCCCCCTTCCCTCCCTCCAAAGTTTCCCATAAATATTTTATTGCTTTCTTTCAAATTCATAGCCTTTTTAAATTTTTGTTTATATATGTATATATACACATAAATGTGTGTATAGAGATTCATATATGCACATATATATTCCAAAATACATAAATATGACCTGCTCAGTCTGTATAATGTTATTTGGTTACTTGTATGTAAATGTTTCCAGGGTTGACCATTTAATATTGGAAATTTGTTCTATTTTTAATTTTTGAAGAATCTCTACACTCATTTCCATAATGACTGTATTAATTCACACCTCCTCCAACAGTACTTTGTAGCTAGAGTTTTCCTGCCTGGCCCACAGTCAGGACAAATCTCTCTCACCTGCCAGTCCCACAGCCACTCAGACCCGACCAAGAAAACACAGAGACTTATATTGGTTACAAACTGTATGGCCATGGCAGGCTTCTTGCTAACTGTTCTTACATCTTAAATTAATCCATTTCCATTAATCTATACCTTGCCACATGGCTCGTGGCTTACCGGCATCTTCACATGCTGTTTGTCATCCTGGCGGCTGGCAGTGTCTCTGTGACTCAGCCTTCCACTTCCCAGCTTTATTCTCCTCCTTGTCCCGCCTATACTTCCTGCCTAGCCACTGGCCAATCAGTGATTTATTTATTGACCAATCAGCAACACACTTGACATACAGACCATCCCACAGCAGTACATAAAGACTTTTCTCTCTTCATATCATCTCCAACATTTGCTGATACATTTCTCGATGACAGCTTTTATGACTGGGATCAGGTGGTATCTCAAAGTAGTTTTAATTTCCATTTCCCTGATGGCTAGTGACAGTGAATGCTTAAAAACAGTCATTGGTCATTCATGCTTCTTTTTGAAAACTTTATAGCCAATTCATTAGCTCATTTTTTAATCAGCAGTTTTAATTCCTTGGTATTTAATTTTTCCAATTCTTGGTAAGTTCTGCATATTAGCCCTTTGTCTGGGTACAGCTGGTGACGACTGTCTCCATCTCTGAGGGTCGTCTGTTTGTACCGGTGAAAGTCTCTGTTGCGAAGCAGGAGCCTCATTTTCATGGAGTTCCATCTCTTGACACTGGGGTTGGTTCTGTGCTGTTGTTCTAGTCAGTCCTCTCCCACCCCAGTGTCATGAGGAGCTTTCCCTATGTTTTTGTTTTAACGTTTCAGCATTTAGTTTTAAATTAAGGTCTTTGATGAGTTTTGAATTGATTTTTGTAAAAAGTGAATTAATATGGCAGAATGGCTATTGTACAAAAGTTAACCTACAGACTTAATGTGATACCTACCTATAAAAATTCTGATGTTATATTTCATAGACTTAGAAAAAAAGCAATTGAAATTCATATGGAACCATAAATAGCCAAAGTAACTCTAAGGAGTGAGAATACTACTGGAGGTATTAAAATGCCTGCCGTCAAATTATACTGCAGAGCTGTCGTGATAACGACAGCTTGGTGCTCGCATCTAAGTAGAAAGGCTAACCAATAGAACAGAATAGTTGACCTGGAAAGAGAACAACAAGAGTGTGCCCAGTTAGTTCTAGACAAAGTAAACACAAAACTATGCCCAGTTGATTTTTGACAAAGGAGGCAAAATCCTAAATGGGACAAGATATTGCCTGTTGAACAAATAGTGCTGAAAACCAGTTATCTACCTGCAGAAGAATGAAACTTGTGGTGATATTTTAATTGTGCTGAAATGTGATTTTATTTGTATGTTAATAAATAAAGTTGCCTGGGGGTCAGAGGTCAAGAAGCCAGAAACAAGTTAGGCAGTAGTAGCTCACACCCTTAATCCTATCACATGGCAGGCAGAGTCTCTGTGTGGTCAAGGACACAGCTAAGCGCGGTGAGGTGACCTGAGCCTTTAACCCCAGTACCAACCACAGAAACCTGGAGGTCTGTATAGACAGGCAGTGACAAGGAAATCATGTGGCTGGTCTTAGAGCCAATGAGAAGGCAGAACAGAAAGGCAGTAAACACAAGTCAGACAGGAAGAAGCTTTCTCTCTGAGGAAGCAATGGTGGCAAGGTGATAAGGTAATCGTGGCTCTTTACTAGATCTCTGATCTCTTTGGCTATTACCTCTGTATTTGGTGCTATGTTTCTTATTTAATAAGACTGTTTAGAAATTTGTCTACAGAAACTGGATTGAAATCTTTTACTTTGCACAGGTACTGTTAAGAACCTCTTTAGAGTCCAGCTGGAATGACTGATACAGGCTTCAGAACTGTAATTAGAAGTGGAGGTCTAGCCTGGGCTCACAGATAGGCTTCTCAACATTCTCCCAGAGTTCTCTCTGCTTTGTTGTAAATGTCCCCTCAAATGCTGTAAGGCCTGAAAACATTCTAGAGACAGTAAATGATTGTCCTTACTAATTTTGGAGAATTTGCTATCTGTATCGCTTGGGAAGAGTACTCACCACATTCCCATACTACCATTGCAAAAGTCCATACCATCATGCTTTTTAACCCAGATTGGCAGAGCATTTAACTCTAGGGCCTTTGATGGTTACCATGACTTGCTTCTGTCATTTGAAAACTAGTCATTGGTATGCTGTGGGGAATAAATGATTTTGTTTGCATGATGCAATCATTCTAATGAATTTAGAACACTGCCTAAAGCATTGCCTAGTCTATGCAGCTCTAAAACTGACTGCATTCTAGGCCCTGAGTATGCTTCAGGCCTTTCCAACACCTGCACATATGCAAAACCTTATTATTTCTTGTTATAATATTGTAAACTGATTAAAAAAAAAAGGTAGACATGGTATTCAAAAGAATACTAACTTTAAACATTAAGGGCTCAGTTTTCCAATCAAAAGATGCAGAATAACTGAAGAGATTATGAAATAAAAAACACTTCTCTTGTCTACAAGAAACTCACATTAGCTTTAAAACAGAAACTGCCTTAAAGTAAAAGGATAGAGAAAACTGCTTGAATCAACTGGAACCAGAAAGCAAGCAGGCTTTGCTATATTAATATCTGACAAAACAGACTTCAACATTAAGCCAACAGAAGAAATAGAGAAGGACACTTTCTTCTAATGAAAGGAACATTAATGAAGAAAACATTACTATCCTAAACATATATGCACCAAATGCTGGTGCAAACCATTTCATAAAAATTCAACTAAACACACAGATTAACATTACTCTAATGTTAATAGGTGGCTTCAATAGCCAATTTTCTTCAATATAAACAGCATCTTGAACAAATAAATAAATATATAAACAGAGAAACATTTTAATTAAATGCCATTGTATGTTGGGACCTGGGCAGCCTACTTTAAGGCCAGTATGTCCAACAGGTTTCCAGATGAGGCAAAGGCCTATGGGGCCAGTCTCAATCGGCAAGGGCCAGTGGACTTCTGGACAGTGCAGAATACTGTTGGAACTGTGCACCATGCATCTCTCTTCTCTCTTGTGATATTGATGATTTTCTTCCTGGTTTTAGTGTCATTTTGTCAATCATGCGTGGAACAGATGTGATCATTCCTGGAAACCCCATTTTTTTCTCCAATATTTTCCCCTAAACTTCTTTGGGATCTGATGTTTCTTGGGTTTCTTGTCTTGGGATGCCAGCTGTCACTTCAGACTCTGGGAGCAATTCTGATTCAGTGCTGATAGGATCGGAGGCAGATCACCCCTATTTCTGTAAATATGTTTTGAACAGGATTGTTCTTGAAAATGTGTGCCTATGTCTATCGCCTTTTAGTTTTGCAAAGACAGCATCATCTGTCTTAATATTTGGCCAAGCTAGCAAAATGATAAGTATTGGTTTTAGTTAAAGATGTTTTGATGTAAAAGTTTGGAAACAAACATATTTGACATATTTGTTTTTGCCAGGGGTTAACTTGGACGATGGGAAAAACTTGTTCATTAGTATAGAAAAACATGCTTATTTTTAATGTATAAATAAAGAAGGTTGGAATTATTTGGGGCCAGCCACTTGTGTGAAAATCATCTGGTGGTCCGACAATTCATTTTTTCATGCCAATGCCCCTTCTTATCTCTGGACCTGAATCTGGCCTGTGGTAGACCATGGCAATTTTATATCCAATGGATTTAATATATCTACAGAATATTCCACCCAAACACTGAAGAATGTAAATTCCATTCAGGAGCCTATGGAAGGTTTTTTAAAATAGACCACAATCTACTACATAAAACCAGTCTTAACAAATTCAGAATGAATAAAATAATTCCATATAACCTATATGACCACATCACAATGAAATTTTGAATTGACAACAAACAAATCTCTAGTAAGTTTACAAATGCATGAAAGGTTACTGAATGATGAATGGGTCAAAGAAGAAATCAAGAAAGAAGTCAAAATATTGCTGGAACTAAATGAAAATGAAAACACAATACAACAAAATCTTTGGGAAGCATTAAAAGCGATCCTACAAGGATGAGTTACAACTCTAAGTACATACATTTAAAAAGACCAGAAAGAGTACAAATAATGGACTTAAAGATGCAACTAAAAATTGGAAAAACAAAAACAAAACAAATGTAAATCCATTAGACATCAATAAATAATAAAAATCAGAGTGGAAATTAAGTAGAAACAAAAATAACAATATAAAGAATCAAAAAATTTAAGTGCTGATTCCTTAAGAAGATGGACAGATCCTTGGCACAACTAACAAAAAGCAAGAAAATAGAGAATGCAAATAAACAGAATCAGAGAAAAGAATCACAGCACACATCTAATGAATTCATAATGATATAAAGGAGTAATTTAAAAAAACTGCACTCCATTAAGTTTGAAAATCTAAAAGAAATGGTTGAACTTCTAGATTCATCCAAATTACCAAATTTCAATCAAGAAGAGATAATCAACCTACACAGACCAATAACAAATAGAGAGATTGTTGTAGGCAGGTTTTCTTTGGGCTTCCAGCTCATAGAAAGTAACACAGAGACTTTTATTAATTATAAAATTAATTAATTAAGCCTACAGCTTAGGATTGTCCCACTAGCTCTTATAATTTAAATTAACCCATTTCTATTCATCTAGATGTTGCCATGTTACTCATGGCTTTTACCTCTCTTCCTGCATGTTTGTTCCCTCTGTGTGTGGCTGGCAACTCCCTTTTCTTCTTCCCAGAGCTCTCTCTGTCCAGAAGTCAGTCTATACCTCCTGCCTAGCTATTGATTATTTAACTTTTTATTAAACAAATTTCAGTGTCATATCTTTACACGGTGCACAAAAAGATTATTTTACCACAGATTATAATAATAATAATAAAGAGCCTTCTGACTAAAATAAGCCCAGGTCCAGAAAGATTCACAGCAGAGTTCTAACAGATATTCAAATACTTTCTACAGCCAATCTTTCTTAAAATATGATAAGAAATAGAAACTGTAGGAGCACTCACAAACTTCTAGAAATGATAAATAAATAACATGGCAGAATATAAAATCAATATACATAAATCAATAGCTTTTCTATACATTAACAATAAACATACAGAGATGAAGATTGTGGATAGACTCCCATTCACAATAGCCTCAAATAAAATAAAATATCTAGGAATAAACATGACCAAGGAAGTAAAGACCTTTACAATGGAAACTTTAACTCTCTAAAGAAAGAGATTGAGAAAGACACTAGAAAATATAAATATACTTCATGCTTGTGGATTAGTAGAATTAATATTGTGAAAATAACCGTTCTACATGAGTTAAAGATTCAATGCTTTCCAATCAAAATTCTCATCTCAATTGTCTACAGAAATAGAATAAATACTCTAAAATTCATTTGAGTAAATTTCACTGAGTAAAATTTATTTGAGTAAATATTCTAAAGCTCATTGAGTAAAATTCAAAAAAGGCCCTCTAGAATTACCATTCCAGATCTTACGATATATTACAAAGCCATAGTAATAAAAACAATATGTCACTGGCTCAAATATGTAGACCAATGGAACAAAATAGAATACATGGACATGAGTAAATGTGATGTAACAGCCTTCTAATATGTTTGACAAAGATGCTAAAAACATGCACTGGAATAAAGATAGCATCCTCTAGAATTGGCACTGGGAAAACCACATGCAGAAGAATGAAATTATATTCATGTTTGTTACATTGCACAAAAGGTAACTCCAAATGGATCAAAGACTTTAATGTAATAGGAAACACTGAAATTAATAGAAGAAATCAAAGGCAGTACCCTACATAATATAGACATAGGAAAGGACTTTCTACACAGAAATCCATTTGCCTAAGATTTATGGCAAACAATTGATAAGTGGGACTCCATAAAACTGAAAAGCTTTAGCCGGGCGGTGGTGGCGCACGCCTTTAATCCCAGCACTCGGGAGGCAGAGGCAGGCGGATCTCTGTGAGTTCGAGGCCAGCCTGGACTACCAAGTGAGTTCCAGGAAAGGTGCAAAGCTACACAGAGAAACCCTGTCTCAAAAAACAAAACAAAACAAAAAAAAAAAAAAAAAAAAAAAAAGGAAAAGCTTCTACACAGGTAAAGAAACAATCAATGGAGTGAAGAAGCCCAAAAAGAGAAGACAATCTTTTCCAGCTTTATATTAGACAGAGTATTATAACCAGAATACATTTTTTAAAAAGTCACAAAACCAAAAAAAACACATTCAAAAGTGGGCTATTGATCTGAACAGAATTATCAAAAGGAGAAATAAAGAATGGTTAAGAAATATTTTTTAAATGCTCAACATGAGATTTCATCTTATATGAGTCAGAATGGCTAAGATTAATCAAAAAATTGACAACAAATTTTGGAGAGGATGTATAGAAAAGATGAAATTGCAAACTGGTAGAATTCTTCTCAGAATCAATGTAGAGAACTCTCTAAAAACTAAAATTAAAACATGGGCCAGCTGTAGCACTCCTTGGCATATGCCTAGAGGACTCACTGTCCTACTCCACAGATACTTCCTTAAGCCATGCTCATTGATGGCCAATTGCCAAGAAATAAGAACAACCTGGATGCTGTTCAACTGATGAATGGATAAGGAAAACATGGTACATATACACTACAAAATGCTATTCTGATATAAAGAAAAATGAAATAATAGAATTTGCAATAAATTGACGGACCTAGAAAATACTGACTATATATCAAGCAAGGTACCCATACCTAAAAAGACATATCCCAAATATTCTTCTTTATCTGGGATACTAACTCTAAATCCTCAGTTGTCAAAATATAACCTAGGGTAACTTCAGAAGCCAGGAAAGTGAAAGAAGGACCATGGGGTAGGAAAAAAGGCCCACTAAAGATGGCAATAACAAAAAACAAGTGTTTTTGAAGAGGGAAACAGGGAAAACAGAGAGATGCTCTTTAATAGGTGGGGAAGGAGATAAATATAGACGGAGAGGGAGAGCCGAAGGCAAAATAACAGTAAGAATGTCTGGGGAAAGCATGAAGTGCCATATTATATTATTATTTATTCACCTAAAATCACATAGAACACGTTAGTCTCTGTGTCCACATGACTAGAATTTGTAAATTTTAAATGACCTTTCACCACTTGAGCTGACAATACATCCCCTAAGATCCATATAGACTATCAACAAAATTTCCAACACCAGGCAGGAATGCAAAATATCCTTTTGATTTATTGGTCAGGGGAGTCCAAGGGACTGCTAAATCATTATAGGCTATTGTTTATTTTGGTTGCCTACCAGAGGTTGAAGGATAGTGTCTTATTGCTGAAGACACTATATATTTATGACACAAAACATGGAGGCCCCAAGATGAATGCAACTTAAAATCTCCTCCCTAAGGACTAGCTTTTACAGTACCAGAAGGTGCTATACAAGATCCCAAAGAAATCAAGCAACCAGCTGTAACACTTATGCACAACAACAACAGCCAGCGTGAGAACCCAAGGACACAATAATGGCACTCATATCTTGGTTGTAACCAACAGCTTGAGATTTAGACTTAAGGGAAGCTCAATAGGAGAGAACATAATCCTTATATCCACTGACAAGTATTGCTTTTACCCTTCACCAAAGAAACTTCTCTTTGCAGCAGAGAGATAATTACAGAAAACAACAACCAGTCAAAAAAACAATGAACAAGTGGTCCTGGGGTGCCCAATTCTTATTAATACATCTGCATCACATCTCCTGCACTTAAGTCTCAGGGAACATCATGGAAGAAGGGTCAAAAAGATTGTAAAGCCAGAGGACCAGGAAATCTGCTCGGAGCATGTGTTTCCTAAAAATGGCAGGGCAGCTACACCCATGATACCTCAGAATTATGGCTACATAAACAAGATGTGAACTAAAACAAAACCAATAGGCATGCTGATTTGGAAGGAAGAAATCTCACGAGGCCCTATAGACAACAGATCTATGCAATAGATCCTTTTATCCAAACAGCTTTACTCACAAATGTTCATTGTGTAATGTGTGATTGGTCAGGTTCAAGGCCTCTGGCTTCTGATATACCATCAATACTGAACTCTCACTGAAATTCCCCCCAGGTATCCTACTGTTGCCCCAAGCCATGGAGTTCCTGTGACTATGGTTCCACAGGGCTGGTCCCATCAAGTGCTCCAGCAGGGCATAATAGCTTGCTTGAGTTTTGGTCAAATGATAAAATAATAAACAGCATTAAAATGTTGCTTATTTGGTAATATTTGCTAGAACCCAGATCTTCCAGGTGCATTCTCTCTCTGCTCAAAGCTGCTGCTAAGGAGAGTCATGCCACACCCAGTGACACCCCTTCTCCTCTCAGCTCTCATGAAGAATGAACTTCCTCCATAGGTATCCTGTGAAGGAGTCCTAAAAGGAGAAAGTCTACAGTCACATCTTATACCAACAAGGCCCATTGTTTCCCAGAAAAGTACTTGGAACTTTTCAAACACCCTCCTCCAGCAGAAACATAAGAAAATACAATGTCTCTTAGTCTAGCTAGACCTTGGGCCTATTTTCTCATGACATTTCTTTCTTCTCTTTACCCTCTCACAGGAGACCTTAAGGAACAAGCTCACCTACGCCCAGGTGGGCTGAGGCCTTTACTTCTGATCCCAGCAGAGCTGTCTTCTCTATGTTAGACCACCAGGCTGTCTGCTCTGATGAACTCTGCCTAATGTAATGGGTGATCTGTTTCTATCTCTTTCTCTCTTGTTCTCTAAAAACCCAACAGCATTCTCCTTGTAAAACCATCTTAAAAATCTGTATTTCTCCATTAATCAAGTCATACATAATTCAGTATTCACAGCAAATGCAATTTGTTTTTTAAGATCCTTCCCTGTGCACATGTTTGCAATCAACAAACCTAACTGGAGGGCATGTGATTTTTAACTAGCATTTCTTTAAGAGTGTGTATTTACTAGCATTTCCATTAACTTTCCACTTTAATAACAGGAAGGTAATCTTAGAAGAGTATACTTGTGGTATGGTAAAGCTCAATCTCCTAGTCCTTTAGAGTTAGCAGAGCCTAGGCTGCTACTATAGATACCAAATGTCAATGAAGAAGAATGTCCAGGCTGGAAAGCAACCAAGGGAAATTCCTCCTGCTGGGTCACCCCATACATTAGCCATGTGATTTCAGAATAGACCTTTGAAAACGATGTGCCTCCTTCTTCTCATTCTTACAGTGGAGGGCTTGCTAATACCTGGACACAAATGTGGTTTGTGCCTGCACTTTGAATATTTGAGAGCTTTCTGAAGAATAAAGTTCTGGAAACCACCAGGAAGGCACTTAATCTAGGAGTAGTTTCTAGAAAGCTGTCATAACTCAAATTGATTCTCAAAAAGCCACAATATGGACCTACATTTTGTAAATGCTAAGTCCTGTCAAGTCTGAGGTTGCTTTACCAAGAACTGGCGCTCCAGCAAAAAAAGTGAAAGTGATTAAAAAAAAGGATATATTTTATTTACTTTCCTACCCTCAGTTATGTACTTTGTGCTATATACTAGGAATTATGCTATAGTCTTTCAGAAAACCCAAAGGTCAGAGCAGAGTCACAAGAACTTGAAAGTGGAAGAAATTGTTGTATTTGTATTAATGGTCGCCTTTGACCAGGGACTGTGAGTGGGATAGGGTTTGCTGGAAAATCCCTCTTCTGTGTGGTTAATAATCCACTCCCATATTTGATAGGTTATTATCATGAATACAGACATATGTCTTCACTGTTATTTGTAATATTGATCAGTGAATCAAATTGTCCAATGTTATAGTTTGGATGAGTGTCCCACAGTAGTCCATGTGTTTAAGGGTTGGTTCCCAAAATGATGTTCCTGAAAGGAGCCTGGGCATTTGAGGTTCTTATATCGTTGGAAATGTATTCTCAAAAGAAATCTTCAATTCTCGCTGGCCCTTCCCTCTCTTTTTCCTGGCATTTAAATAACAGTTTGTTCTGACAAGTGCTTCCAATCATTGCTACCCTGTACCTTCAACAGGAGTCCAAAGCAATGAAGCTAAGCAGTCATGGCTTGAACCCTCCAAATTATTAACTAAATAAACATGTTATCTGTAAGTTAATGCCCTCTGCTATTTCATTATAATAATGTGAAGATAAATGATTTACCAATATCTCATACTATGGAAAAATCTGTAAAATGTCTAGACTTTACAGGGAACTCAGGAGATAAATATTAACTTGTGCTTTCCTGGGTCCAAATTAAATTTTATGATTCTTTGTGCAATATAGTCATGAACTGCTGTGAAACTCAGATAAACTGCCATTAAGGGGGTGTGGTCTCAACTTCAAATAAAAGAGAAGCATAAATTACTTCCCTTGCTCAATACAATTAAGGAAAAGGATCCATTTGTAAATTTACATCAAGATACCTGATAAAGATTGGCATATCTCACTCATATCTACCAGCTGTTTGCCACTCAATCAGAATAGCCTGTTTGTGTTTCTAGCTTAAGCATATTAAACGATCACAAACAGCATCCTCTCCTCTCATCTTGAGAGGACTGCTCAACATCATTCCATTCTTCAATCCAGAATTAAACTGAAATTCGACATATTATTTCTTCCCATGCTAACACATTGCTGGATGTTGTTTTCTATGAAGGCATTGTATAAGCCGTTGCTAGTTTAATGACTATTTATACCAGATCTTAAATTTCAATGTCATTTTAACGTCACTCAGCAGTGTGCCAGAGGGTGTGGCATCAGAGTGAGCATGCTTGGCAGTTTTTTGTAGGTGATATTCCACATTCTTCTTTCTAGGCTCTGTGTAATGGCTGACCATTATGAACACAACTTAAAAAAGATTATGTGACTGTAATGAGTCTTTCTCTGTCCTACCAGCCAGCTCCCAATAATGACACAGAGACTTATTATTGATTATGAAAGCTCAGCCTTAGCTTAGGCTTGTTTTTAACTATGTCTTATAAATGCATTAACCCTTATTTTTATTTATCTGCGTTCTACCACGTGGCTTTTACTTCTGTCCTATTCTATGTGCCCGACACTTTTCTGCGTCTGGCTGCTGTCTCTCTGAAGTAATTTGTGCACCTAGATTCCTCTTCCTTTTCATTGTTCTCCCTGGAAATTCCCCCTATCCTCTCTGCCTAGCTATTGGCCATTCAGCTTCTTATTACACCAATCATAGTAATACATTTTTACACCATGAACAAATATCCCATAATATGTTACTTGTACTGGTCTTGATTGTTCCTTTAATTTAGGCAAGTATCATAATAACTCAAGTTGGGGGATGTTTCAATTTTTCAAAAAAGATTTACCTGATACCTGAAACGCACCAAGGCCTAATTGGGGCATTAAGAGCCTCACTTTGGCTATATCTATTCATGTAAAATGACTGAAACTTGGTACTGTTCTGTGATTATCATGGTCATCTTTAATATCAATAGAGTTTAATGTGTGATCAATTTTGTTGCATGATCAGTATCAATCCTAAGATATGCTAAGTTAATATGTCCACAATTAAGTTGCTAACTACATGCATATACAACCTTCACTAACCAAAGTTTGCCAGGGCAGACACTGGATATATGAGTTGCAGTCACTGTTTCAGGCAGCGAGGGTATCATTTGGCTGGCTGAGGTGTCTGGGTGACTTTCCAGAAGAAACCATATTCTGAGATTGTCTGAATGCAACACTACACTGAGATCAAAGTTAGAAAATCCATTATGTGCTGAGTAGATACATATTCAGGATAATGAAATTAAAGAAGATATTTCAAATTAAATATCAAGGTCATTTGGTTAGTAATTAAAATACCCAGTGACTTGGACAAGTCAAAATTTTAAAATTAGTCTACACTTAAGTCTACACACCATACACATGTATATCCACACTGGTGCATGCATATATATATATATATATATGTATATGTATCCATACACACAAACACAAACATCCCACATACACAGTTACACATAATCCCATGCACATATATACTACACTGGTGTGTGCACATGTGTACACACATACAATTTCACATGATGCACACACATACACACACACTAGTGTATGGACATGTATACACATACTATACACACAATTCATACATATACATACTGGTTCATGCTCATGTGTACACACATATAAACATATTTCATGCCTCTGAGTTTGGGCTTTTGCTGATGAGGACAATACTCACACATCTATCCTTTCTCTTTTCTGGAAGGACTAGTAGATATGGTTTGAATGTAGGGAAGAAGACCAAGCAATACCACAGATAAGTTCTGAAGTAAAGCCTCGGGGATGCCTCTGTGTGCTGACAATCATAACTATTCACTGGACTCTTTGCTATCTTCTCAGGCCTGGAACTTTGACTCGATAGACATCCTCTGAATAGATATTATTCATCTTCCTCCACCCATTCTAATTTCTCAGTCCTGAGCCCCTTACTCCATGTTTTTCTTGACATTTCTCCAGTTTGTAAACCGAGGTCTATTCTTCTTCCCCAAAGTCTGCTTGCCCACAGGAAGGAGACACTTTGCCCCCAGTAAACTCTAGGAATTCAGACTGCCCAGTGTGGTTGCAATCCTAGGTATGCCTCAAGAGACTTTCCATGCAAAATCTTGGGACTTGTGCCATGTTTAAGCTAATGGGAAGGCCAATTATTTGGTTAGATATGTGGATTAGATAGATAGATAGATAGATAGATAGATAGATAGATAGATAGGAAGATAGGTAGGTAGATAGATATATAGATAGATAGATGTACATATACATACATACATATGGAGACATATATTCTGAAACATAGTACAGGCCTTTAATAATCTCGATATATGTTACCTTGAGATAATAAATACTATGTATAACTTATATTGTATTTCTATTGTCTTCTTTCTCACCTGAGATTCCCATAGCAAGCACTATGTCTCCAATATCACTTGGAGAGTGAGTTATTTAATAAATTAAATGCCATTTAGCCAACTTATAGTAAATGTGAATGAGGTCTAATTTTTCAAATAATTCCTCCAGACTCCAACTAAAATGCAGCCTACAGGAGATGAGGGTTTGTGTAGGCTTCTTCCACCTAGTAGTCCCTGTAATAGAGAAGACAGGAAAGAAGTATGTGTTGCCTAAGTTAAATGAATGCTTCCTGTAACTTGGGCAGAGGAAAAGACTAGGCTACTGCCTTAGTTACTGTTTTATTGCTATAATAGGATATTGTGACCAAAGGGATTTCTGAAAGAAAGAGTTTATTGCAGGCTTATTGTTTCTGATATTGAGTACATGACCATCAAGGAAAGGAGCATGCCAACAGATGGGCAGGCATGGCATTGGAGAAGTAGCTGAGAGCTTCCATCTTGAGACAAGATCCACAAGGCAGAGAGAACTAACTGGAGGTGGTCTGAGCTTTTGAAGCCTCAAAGCCCACTCCTAGTGACAGATCTCTTCTAAGAAGTCCACACCTCCCAATCTTTCCCAAACAGTTCTACCAACTAGGAACAAATTTCAAATATAAAAACCTATGGGGTCATTCTGATTCAAACTACCACAGATACCCACATATTCTCTAGTGACAATTACTTGTAGGCTCAGTCCTTTACCAAGAGATGTGGGACATTATGTGTAAAAAGGGTGTCATTTCCTCTTATACTTACAGCTTATTTTTTTCTAAGTTATGCCACAGTTGAGCATCTTCCACATGAAAATCTCCAGGGAACAAATATTTTGTAAAATATTGTTTTGGTTTTGTTTTCAGAAAGACATAATAGAACTTATTATATTTGTACTTGTCTTAAATTACAAATACATGCAAATATAAATAAGATATTTAGATTTTATAATTTTTGAATGCCTACCTGAAACATTTTAACATGTATGTTAGCTGATTTCAATAACTACTTCTAAAAATTCCTTTTCATTCTGATGTGTATGTGTGTGTTTTAAGTAACTTATTCTTTGATAATTTCATATGGGAATATAATAGTTTCTGGTCACACTCATCCCTTATCTCCCTACAATTCCCATTTCCCCAGCTCCCCATAGCCTATCTTGTCACCTTGTCCCAACCTTCTTTCCATCCTTTTTTTTTCTGTTTTACTTTATACTTGTAACCCACTTGTAAACCAGAGTTACACATGTGGGCATGGGTGTGAATCTGTATTATGGGTAACTGAAAAATGGGTAGATCACTGAACACAATGGCATTGTTACTTTTAAAAATGTATTTATAACCCAAACTTAACTAATCACAAATGCCCAAATTGTTACTTAGGGTTCATACATCTTTACATTTGCAAGTTTGAGGATATCAGAGGTTTTTTTTTTAATTCTCTCTCTCCCCCTTCCTTCCCACCTCTCTCTCTCTCTCTCTCTCTCTCTCTCTCTCTCTCTCTCTCTCTCTCTCTCTCGTGTTTGTGTGTGTGTGTGTGTGTGTGTGTGTGTGTGTGTGTTTTCTTTGTCAGTAGATTTCTGGAAAGAGTTTGACAACCTTGCCTGCCAAGTTTTTCTTTGCAAAAGTATAATCCCAGCAATTGCTGTGAATGAGACTGTTGGTATTGGCCAGTGTTGCCATATTTTCCACATAATGTTGTTAAAATTCTCCTACTTGCTATTTTACTTGTTAGTTTATACCAGGAAAGGCAGATTTTATTTCTATTTAGTTTAAAAAATATCTTCACAACTTTTTGAAGAACTTCAAAGTGCTGTGGTGTATATTTTTGGTTATGTAGTAAATCAAAAGTCTCACGTTTGGATTTAATTTTAAGAATATATGACAGTTACAGTGTAAACATAGTGATTTATTTTTGCTCCAGAGTTTTTAGTTCAGCAGCTCCTAAATAGGAACACACATTCTAATTAGTTTTCAAATTTCAATTAGAATGCTCTAATAACTCTTAGCTTCCTGACATTTCACTTGGCAAGAGAAGTAATTGTAGTAAAATTTCTATGCGTTATAGAAGGCTGGTGAGAGGGAAGTGTCAAATGGGTGGACTTAACTATACAACTAAATGCAAAGCAATGCTTGGAGAGGCTCTAATTCTTTGTTAATTGGGTGCCAATTGAGTGCTAAAGTGTAGTCCCTGAGGTGAGACAGCAAAGATGTGAGTCTGTTCCCATATGTGTTTGCTTTGCAGGGGCTGTGTTCTCTACTATTAAGTGCCATTGATTAGACATGCATAACCTTTTCCCAGATATGCATTCTCTATGTCTCCCATCTGAGTGATAGCATGAGTATTTTCTCTTTAGTGTCCAGATTCCTGTTGGGCATGAGAGTGATGATGACCTTAAAATGTTGTAGAGAGAAATACAAAAGAACATCCCCGCCGGGCGATGGTGGCGCACGCCTTTAATCCCAGCACTCGGGAGGCAGAGCCAGGCGGATCTCTGTGAGTTCGAGGCCAGCCTGGGCTACCAAGTGAGTTCCAGGAAAGGCGCAAAGCTACACAGAGAAACCCTGTCTCGAAAAACAAAAACAAAAACAAACAAACAAACAAAAAATCCCCATGTTCTCATTGCCTATAAGACCATCCTCTGCTTCCGCATTGCTTTCCCATGTGCACAGGTGGAGACTGGAAGTGATTTATGCTTCTTTCATATTCTGTTTAGAAAATTTCACAGGCAATCTTTTTCAGAAAAATGAGTGTACTATACTATGTGTGATGTTGGAATTTACACATTAAAATCTCATTTCTCTTCAACATTGGACTGTACATATTTTAAAAGTATTTTAATTGTATCGACATACAGAAATTTTGAAAAATTTCAAACTGTAAAATGCCTTTTAAAAGAACTCTGAGATTTTAATGATAGGGAAGAAACACAACTTAGCTGCTAATCACAAATCCTCCATACTTTTTAGATACCACCATGGCTGTGCAATGAAGGCTATGTTGACAAACCTGACCCAACCTAGAGAAACAGTCAAAAAAGTGCCTGCTAAGGGTAGGCAACATTTATGATATAGAACATTCTCCAAGTTGCTGAAAGAAAAGGTCATTATCATAATCTGCAAGGCTGAGTCTGGAGGGGGCCAGTGATGCCATGGATGACTTTATGGATCAGGAAGGAATCACAGTGACACATGTCACCGCAGTGACATTCTAGAAAATAGATGTTTTCTGTGTGATGTGAAAAAAGATTGTATGTACCTAGTATGCAAAAGATAGTGTCAGAATTTTAAATTAAATCCTTATTTTCCAGATATTTTTCCTTTGGAAAATGAAATTTAGTATATTTGATTCAGCCCCAGTATAAAGATGAAGATTCTCTTTCTTTACCTCAACCTTTCATTTCTAACCTTCAGACATAGACATGTAAGAGAACATCATAAATCAATAAATACACACACACACACACACACACACACACACACACACACACACACGCATGCAAACACCAGAACCACATGAATTTGATATGCTTTTTAGATGCTTATTTTAAAAATGCCATTCTGGTTATTATTCCACTCAATACCCATACCCACACATTAAATTATATTAAAATATCCAGTCCTTTTTTCCAGGAAAAATATTTGAAATCATAACAACTTAGAATTATTTAGTGAATTTGAAAAGTAAAGTCTGATAAATAATTTTTGGCAAGCATATACCTAGCAAAGGGGAAGTTTAAAGACTTGAACAGGATGGGTTGAGACACTTTGGAAGAATCATAAGAAAATTTATTAAAAGGATTAAATTCTAAAGATTATAAAACTTACAAGATTGTAATGTATTTGAAAATACTATAAAACAGCTAATCCTTCTTGAATTTCAGGATATGAATTAAATATGCACTATATCCCTAAGGTAACAAGTTACAACACATATCATTGTGACCCTGTTTCTGAGGGTGAGGATTCTGAGCATATGTGGGACTTTGTCTCAGTGTCTGTCACAATGCATTCATGATGTTAAGCGTCACCAAGTTTCATCTGAATGCTCAAGAGAGGGATCCTCTTCCAAATTGACTCACATAGGCCTTAATAGGCTTGGGGACTGTCGACCTGTGTCTCTGCTCTTCTCTGGCTGTTATTCTTAGACCACCCTCAGACTCTTGCCACACAGTCCTGCTCTCTGTGGTAGCTTGGTTTTTAAAGAATTCATCTAAGAGAGAACTAGAAAGAGGCCAAGAACAAATGTCAAAGGCTTTTCTAACATAGTTATGGAAGCAATTTTCTTATATCGTCTTCAAGTAGAACAAGTCATTGGTTCCAGACCACACAAGCAAGTTTTAGATGCTTTACCAATCTAATTCTGACAATATTTGTAACATGCAACTTCAGTACTTGCCAGGTTGGTGAAGTGGTTACTTTGAGTGAGGTTCTTGAAAAGCAGCAGATACAAAGACATTATGACTTTCCTGCACTCTCCCCAAAACAGGAAGTAGCATTTCCACAAGACAAGGGTCCAGCTGAATTAAGAGGAAGAGAGACACTGTTCTCATCTGACAGGAAGTCTAAACCAAAAGAAATCTACACAGAATAATCTTACTAAACTAACATTTCCTATATGAGACACTTTCCTTCAACGAACCACCTGAGCTTAAACACTTCTGGATTATTGTATTTTCACAATTTACTACTCTGTATGCACTTTAGTATATAAGCCTTTGCCCCAAACCTTCCCCCTATACTCTTTGGGTATTTCTTTTGCACATGAACAGTCCCAATGACATAGAAAATACATGAAATAGAATTTGTGTGTGTGTGTGTGTGTGTGTGTGTGTGTTGTTACTCGTCTTACATAACTTTCAATGCTTAGACACAACTAGAAAATCTAATGTGTGTAGAGGAGACACTTTAATTGTATCATGATGATTACAAGCAAGAGAACCTCTAATAAATTATATATAAATGTAATTCACTCACCACACACTTGTTAAGAACAATTCAACCCAGCTATAGTGTCCTGTAGCTCAGGGTGGACTAGGGTTTGTGTAGGGGATTATCTGTGCTTGAGTTAACCCTTTCACTCAAGTGTTGTGCTGACTTGTTTTCCGAAGAATGGTAGAGAGCGTGGAACAAGGCATTCACCTTTTTTTTTTTTACATAAAACTTTAAATATTTTACATATGTAAATATCTGTTTTACTAGATTGGTATATATGTACGGCAAAAGTCATTATTATTCATCTTTGGTAGAAAATACTAGGCATACACTTTAATAAAACAGTGCTAATTGGAAAAAAAAGAAGTAGTACAATTTGATTCAGCTCAATTATAATTTCAATACTCTTTCATAATCATTGTACATACCCAATATTGCTTTCCCCAAAAGGTCACCAACTTAAAAAATGAATTGACGTAAAAACGTTATGGCTTTACTGCTCTGGTTTTTTGTTTTTGTTTTATAATTTCTGAATCAAACATGTCAAATCTTACATGGAAATTTTCTTTCTTCTCATGCAACTGTTGATTGTATTCTCTGTCCTCTATCCTCTGTCTCAGATTTCCTCAGTCACTTGCATTCACTTACATTGTTTACAATCTTCGGTTTCTTCCCCTTTGCTGCATTATTGTGTGCCTACCACCATTGATAACTCTGGCATTATCAAAACATTTTATTTTAAAAGATTCTCTCCATTTTGATTATTATATTGAAAAACTTATATACCCCAGGCACCTCCCTGTCTGACGGTTTTCCAGTTTCCTGGTACAAAGTCCTACTACATATTTCCTAGTCTTGCTCCAGTCTTTTTGGTAGACTTTTCCTTCATGTTTTTTGGAGTCATTGTTTACTGAAGTGGATGGATTTTTTTGGTTCCCTCTGTTTTGGTGAGTCATGTGCTTA
This sequence comes from Peromyscus eremicus, assembly GCF_949786415.1. Taxonomy (NCBI): domain Eukaryota; kingdom Metazoa; phylum Chordata; class Mammalia; order Rodentia; family Cricetidae; genus Peromyscus; species Peromyscus eremicus. Next base: position 10,812,431 of record NC_081417.1, on the reverse strand, counting down.
AATGATCTCTTAAGAAAAGACATGTAGAAGATAGGTTTGAGAATCACAACAATGTGCAAAAGTCTCCTTTTATACTGCTATTGACCATTAGTTTTAAGAAACATGAGGAATTGCTTGCTGTGCTTTGAAATCCCCGACAAATCCAGGTTTATGTCTCACACCACACTCCACCATGAATGAAGTTGTCATTTCTGAGATTCCAAACCACTTGCTGGTTAGTTAAGAACCTCCAACTATGTTGAGAATTATTTTTCTCTGCTTCCAAGTCAGACTTCATCAACTGTCCATCATCCCAAATGTATTGGGAAAATATGTATTCTGCTGTATAAATATATATGTGTGTGTGCGCGAGTGTTTCCTAATGATGAGAATAGAGGTCATGTTTTTGATTGAAAGATATCTTATTTTAAAACTCATTTTAATACCAAGTCTTGCCCCAATATTGAACTTCAGCTTTACTATTCAAAAAATGAAAGTTTAAGTTATTACTAGGATTTCTATTTTATATAAAAAACATAAGTTAAAACAAAAACTAACACATTGGAATTGGACAAAACAAACAAACATAAGAAAAAGAGCCCGTTGATTGGCCTGATCTGTTTGGGAGGCATCCAGGCAGTGGCACCGGGTCCTGTGCTCATTGCATTGAGTCGGCTGTTTGAAACCTGGGGCCTATGCAGGGTCCCTTGGCTTGGCCTGGGAGGAGGGCACTGGACCTATCTGGACTGAGTCCACCAGGTTGATCTCAGTCTGTGGGGAAGGCTTTGCCCTGGAGGAGATTGGAATGGGGGGCGGGCTGAGGGGAAGGTGAGGGGGGCGGGAGGGGGGAGAACAAGGGAATCTGTGGCTGATATGTAGAACTGAATTGTATTGCAAAATAAAAATTTAAAAAAAAAAAAAAAGAAAAGAAAAAGAGCCCAAGAGAAGGCTCAAGAAACAAAAAACCAATCATGCACCCGTTCAGGAATCCCATAAAACACCGGATCTGGTGCAGACCTGTGCAGGCCGTGCTCATGCTGCTCCATCTGTGTGAGCTCATATGTGCTTCATTCATGTTTATTTAGAGGGCTTTGCTTTCTTAGTGTCTTCTATCCCCTCTGGCTCTTACATTCTTTCTCCTTCCTCTTCTTCTTGGTTCTCTGAGCCCTGAGAGGAGGGATTTGATGGAGACATTATGTTTAGGGCTCAGTGTTCTAAGGTCTCTCCCTCTCTGCATGAATTCTGGCTGTGGATCTCTGTATTTGCTCTCATCTGCTGAATGAGGAAGCTTCTCTGATGATGGCTGAACAAGCAAGACACTGATCTACGAGTATAGTAGAACGTTATTAGGAGTCGTTTTATTGTTACTATTGTTGTTGTTGCTTATTTGTTTTTTTTTTTATTTTTGGGTTTTTTTTGTTGTTGTTGTTTGTTAGTTTTAGAACAGTAGTATTTGGTTTTTACCCTATGATACTAGGCTATCTAGTCTTAGGTTCTTGGTTACTCCAGAAGTATCAGGTATGGTTTCATCTCATAAATCAAATCAGATGTTGGTTACTTACTCCCACAAATTTTATGCCACCAAGCACTAATATATCTTGAAGGCAGACATCATTATCAGTCCAAGGGTGTGTGCTGTGGGATGCCTTTCTGTATGCTGTGAATATGTGTTTCTCTGATTCATTGATAAATAAAGCTTCATTGGCCTATGGCAAAGCAGGGTAAGGTTAGGAGGTACATTCAAACTAGAGAAAAGATGAAGAAGGGTGGAGACGGTGGAGATACCAGCCCACTGCCCAAGGAGCAACAAGATGCCAGCAGCCCAGTAACACCAGGGCCGTGGGGCAACATGTAGATGAATAGAAATCGATTGAGTTAAGTTATAAGAGTTAGATAGCAAGAAGCCTTATCCATAGTCCATACAGTTTGTAAATAATATAGCTTTTTGGGACCAAGTGGCTGTGGGACGTGGGTGGGAGAGATTTGTCCCAACTGCAGGACTGGGCAGGACTAGAGAAACTTCAGACTAGATTTGGTGCCCAGATATGGTATCAAGAATTTCCTCCCAAAACCTGAGAAAGATTTTAAAAGGAAGATTCTAAAACAGAGCTAAAAACAGCTTCCTAGTTGTATCTCTCTGGCAAGCCATGATACAAAGATGCTGTGGTGTGCAGGCTTGAGCTACAGTATGGTGCGTTCATGGCATGTGGGCTTGACCTACAGCATGGACGATTCCTACTTCAGTACACAGAGGTGTCTCTAAGCCATGCAGTGTACTGCATAGTGAATTTAGCTTTTGCTAGTACAGACAGGGAAAAAAGGGTTTCTGGACTACACGCTGCTTGTTGGAGACACAGACACTGCTTCCTGGAGTTGGCAGCAGCTGTACCTCCACCATGTTGGGAAGCTGAGGTGGGCAGAGTCAGCAGCCAAGGCTGCCGCGTTGGTCCTAGCCATGCAGCTTAGCAGTTTAAAATCTCTCCTGGTCAGAGAAGGGTTATAGATTCGCAATAGGACAAATTCAGATGGAATAAAACTCTAAACAGTTTACAGTGTGTGTGAAAATGTATGTAGGCTTGGAAGAGAGAAGAAAAGGAGTGTATGCAGTTATATAAAGAAATAGATAGTTATATAAAGTCTCTAAAGAGACAGTAAAAGTAATATAAAATGTAAGTCATGTAAAGATGGAAATTACACAGAGAGTCTGGATTATATTGACTTTGGGATTTTTTAACTGCAGAGAGCATTTGATTGTAGGGGCTACTCAGTTTAAACCAATATGTACATTTTAAAGGTATCTTGACTTCAAAATTTGTGTCTAAGGATATGTTGCTTTGGAAAAGAGGTGCTGCTTTTGTTTCCACAGAAGATGAAAACCTGTGGATTGCTTCCTGGCTAACATGGTTTGATCAACTAAGACCCCCTGAACTGTGGATACAGCCTGACAGACTACTATAGCCAAGATTTAACTATAATTCTTAATTTTCTCAGGATCTCCATAAGATTGTCAGTACCCCTAACCAACAGAAAGTTGAGAAGTTACACCCCAATTCCCAAAATATTGTTTATAAATATTTATTTTTATTTAAAAGAGGTTGATTATAAATGCAATTTCTTTCTAAAGAAGAAAGGGGGATATATATATATATATATATATATATATATATATGATAGGATAAAAGAGTAGATTATTGAATATGCTTTTAAAGAGCAACAACTTGTTTGAAATGTTTTACATTGCTATGGATTTTGGTTTATTGATACAAATTTAAAGTTAATTTTGTTATACTGTATGTATATTTTTACTTTTATTTAAGGTATTATGTTTATGCAACTCATTTGAAATTTTAGTGTATAGTTAAGAAATAACTTATAGTCATGTTAGTTAAGTTTTCTAGGTATACATACATAGATAATCTTCAAACATGTCAAAGATCTACAGAATATTGCATTTAAAACGTTTTAAGAAATTAGATTTTTCTGGACATTGAGACATGTCTGCTACTGGCAGTATCAATCTACTTCAGAGAAGATGATGGGCATTGAAGAAACACCATATGGAGTTTGCTTTCTTTATAGCAAAAATTAGCCATTTGGGCAAGAAAGAGCTCTTGCCTGGACTGCTTGACAGTATGTTGTATAAACTGGACATGCAGAACCCATAGGTTAGATAGTCCTTCAGTTCCTGCTTCACAGAATAAACTTCCAGATATTCTACAGGACTCAGAGAGAAGTGACTGATGAACTTTGCCAGAATGGACAGAACAGCCCTTAAAATTTCCTGCTTCACTGAAAGCTATGCCAGAGACTCTAGTCCTATAGGCTGAAGATGGATGCCCCAATTTTACTGAAGAACTTTGGATTACTGTCCAGGTAGCCAGTTGTCTCTGTCATTTCTAGAAATATGGAAATTGCTTGCAATGTACTTCCTGTTTTTTTAGGTAATATTATATCCTTCTGGAGACTTTGATGTAGTTGAAGAGTAGTTAATTATAGTTATAATTTCCCTTGCTTATGATAAAAATAAATTACATATGAAAATTTAGACTCACAAATATAGGCTAGATGATAGAATATTTTCTTTAATTTTGTCAAGTACAAACAGACTAGATATCGTAACTGTAACTCTTGCTTGATAATTGTTTTATTATATGTACATTTACTATGTTAAATTTAAAACCTTCCTTTTTGATTAGACAGAGAAGTGCTATGGGATGCCTTTCTGTATGCTGTGAATATGTGTTGCTCTGCTTGGTTGATAAATAAAGCTGCATTGGCCTATGGCAGGGTAGGATAAGGTTAGGTGGTACATTCAAACTAAAGACAAGACAAAGAAGGGTGGAGTCAGTGGAGATGCCAGCCTGCTGCCCAAGGAGCAACAAGATGCCAACAGACTGGTATCACTAGGGCTATAGGGCAACATATAGATTAATAGAAATAGTTTTGAGTTATGCAGTAATAGGTAGCTAGCAAGAAGCCTGATCCATACACCATACAGCTGTAAAATAATATAAGCCTCTTGGGACCAAGCAGCTGTGGGATGTGGGTGGGAGAGATTCATCCTGACTGCAGGGTGGGCAGGACTGGAGAAACTTCTGGCTATAGATGTGTGACTAGGGTGGTGTTTATGTTTCTCTTTTGGTAATATTTAGAGTACTTTCTGTATGAAAGACACTGGCAGGTAAAGGTGAAGACTCCTTTTAGGTACCAGTTTAACATCTTCATATTCAGTGAATTTTCTAGGTCTGGTATTCAGGATTGGGGCCTTGCCATTAGCTTATGGAGAGCAACATACATAAGTTGTTTGGGGATTCCCTTGGGACCCTGTTGGCCAAGAACTCAATTAGATGTAATCTAATCCCAGGGCAAGAAGCTTCTTTGGTGACAAAAGACGACCAGTTGGGGCTCTTTCTCTTCCATTATTTTGATGATTTCACTTAGATCACCTTCATATAAGTATATATTTTAGGAATCTTCTACTGTATTAGATTTCCATACTACCCATCAAATGGCCCTGAATTTTAGCTGTCTCTTCCTCTCTTCCCCCTCACCCTTCCCACTAGATCCTCCCATTCCAGCCCCCCTATCCATCCATTATTATCTACTCTATTTCTCTTTTCTAACAAGATCTTTCAGCCCCTCCCCAGCCTTTTACTCTATACCTAACTTCTGTAATTCTATAGATTGTAGCTGGGTTATCATTGACTTAACAACTAATGTCCACATATAGGGTATACATGCCATGCTTGTCTTTCTGAGGCTAGGTTACCTCACTCAGAATGATTTTTCTAGTTCCACCATTTACCTGCAAATTTTACAGTGACATTTTTAATAGCCCAATAATACTCCATTGTGTAAATATACCACATTTTCTTTATCTATTCTTCTGTTGACAGATATCTGACTTTTTTCCAGTTTCTGGCTATTACAGAGAAAGGAGCATTGAACATGGTTGAGCAAATGTCTCTGCTGTATGCTGAAGCATCTTTTGAGCATATGCCCAAGAGTGGTATAGCTGGAGCTTAAAGTATATCTATTCTCATCTTCCTGAGGAACTGTCACACTGATTTCCATAGTGGCTATACAAGTTTACACTCCCATCAAAAATTCGTGAGTATTCCCTTTACTCCACATCCTAGCATGAATTGTTCCTTATTTTACTGATCTTAGCCCTTATAATGGGTGTAAGATGAACTCTCAAAGTAATTTTTATTTGCCTTTACCTGATGGCTAAGGATGTTGACATTTTTTAAGTGCTTATCAGCCATTTGAATTTCCTCTTTGACAAATTCTCTGTTTAGAACTCTACTCCGCCGGGCGGTAGTGGCGCACGTCTTTAATCCCAGCACTCGGGAGGCAGAGGCAGGCGGATCTCTGTGAGTTCGAGGCCAGCCTGGGCTACCAAGTGAGTCCCAGGAAAGAAAGGCACAAAGCTACACAGAGAAACACTGTCTCGAAAAACCAAAAAAAAAAAAAAAAAAAGAACTCTACTCCATTTTTAATTGGGTTGTTTGTTTTTTTTATATATAGTTTTTTTGTTCTTTATATATTTTGGATATTAGCCCTCTATCAGATCTATCAGATGTGGAGCTGTTAAAAAGCTTTTCCCATTCTGTAGGCTGCTACTTTTTCTCATTAACAGTTTCCATTGCCAGGCAGAAACCTCTCAATTTCATGAAGCCCTGCTTATTAACTTTTCATTTTAATGCCTGTGCTAACAGTGCTCTGTTCAGAAAGCCTTTTCCTATGCCAATGAGCTCAAGTCCATTCCTCACATTCTCTTCTATCAGGTTCAGTATGTCTGAGCTGGAGTGGCCTGCAGGTTCCTGCAGGGGAGGGCCTGCTGGAGTTGGCACCTGGGATAGAATAATAAGCGAGGGGAGGGGAGTTTGGAGAAGAAGATCTACATCATGGAGTGGAGTTGGGGGCAAGGGAGGAAGGGGAGTTCACAGCTGGTGGTCTGCTACAGAGTTGGGGAGAAGACAGAGGTTTGGTTTTTAAGGAGCTGAGGGAAAGGTGAAGATCTACAGTTAGCTTACCTGCTTCACTATCTGGAGTGGCCTGAGGGTTCCCAGGAAATGACTATTAATTTTTGCTGGAATTTCAACATCTCATCCGTTTTTAAAGAAAGCTTCAATATGCACACTGTGCCGTTCTTACACAGAACTGGCAATTAACAGCCTTTCACCGGCAACCTAGTGAGCATGACGAAGAGGCTGGGCTCCCATTCTGTCTCCTCTAATAGTAAACTGTAAAAAAAAAAATGTGGTAATTGCTTAACTGCCTGAGAATATAATCTAAGTCATATAGACCACTTTATGAAAATGAAAAATGATAAAAAAATCAGGATATCAATGTTATCCAAGCCCATTATATCAATTCTAAATAAAGGCACTTCTCATTTTCCCACTGCTTAAACTTTGCACACCTTTGTCTTCAAGCAGGAATGAGAATAGCAATCCTTTGTAGATCTTTTTTCTTCTCATCCCTATATCATCATCTTAAAGAAGAATTTATTTCTATATAAATAACCTGATAGCCAGATTTGTATATACATCTCTCAATGTTAAACTCTAACACATCCATTTGAACCAGGAATGCTGTAGTCCAGTTAGGTTTTTTGTGTGCTTCCCTCTCTGGATACCTTAAGTGGCATCTTCACTGTTACATGCAGCGGGTTCTTCAGATACCATCATTGGCATCCTCTTCTCTATTATATGCAGTGAGGATCTTTAGATACCACCAGTGGCATCTTCACTGTTATATGCACTAGGTATCTTCGGATACCATCAGTGGCATCCTCTTCTGTGCTATATGCAATGGAGATCTTCTAACCAACTCCACAATCCCAGTCCATAAATTGGCCCAATTTGATCTAGATGATTTCTCTCTTCTAGGTTTTGTAAATGTACTCTCTTATCCAATAAGATATGAGTTTTTATTATTCTCTGATATACACTATTTTTATTCCCAACAGATAAATACAATTTCCAAACCTAATCTTCAATATTGAATTAGCCTTTTAAGCTCATCTTGTAACAAAAGCCACACAACATTCAAAATCCTTCAAGACAGAAACATACTGTCGTCAGTCCTTAGGCACATCTTAGTGAGTTTAAGTGAATTTCTGTAAACACACAGAAATAATAAAGATCATCATTATAAAAATATATCTGTACATTATCAGCTGTTCATATTTCAAAGACATAGTCCATTCTTCCCATATTTTCCCATTGCATACATGATAGCATTTTGTACTTAGCAGGAACCAATTTTTCTTTTTTAAAAGATGAAGAAAATGAACATATAGGTAACTGCTCCATAGATGCCTTAATTATTTATTTTTACAACTAGTTGAAGCCACTATTTTAAATAAATCTCTACATGCTATCTTTGGAGAAGAAAACTAGTATCTATTTAGTGCTTAATGTATGCCAGTATGTAAGGCACTATTAAAGCACACAATATCCTTTGGGACAGCATTATAAATTATGATGTGATATTATTAAGGCTACTGTAATTGTAGTTTTAGAAGATACACTTTGGTTATGAACTAGATCATACTTTAGATGTTATAGAAATAAAACTGAGATCATTCTGAGTCAAAATTTTGCATTCTTTCCCTACACTGTCTTTGTGCTTCCGAGGCATATTCCTGTCTTCCATGATTGCTGAGTTTGAGGACAGAGTTTGCGCAATTTCTCATCCATTGGCTCTACTATCATATTTGCATATAAATGCTCAGTAAATATTTATGGATGACTAAATAAGCATGAACCAATCAAAAATTTTAACTTTTCACAGCTTGATAGAAATAAAATACAGAAAATTTAAACCAAAGCATTCACTTTAGCATGTAAGATTCATACATTTAGTCAGCAAATATATTTGAGATAACATGGTTTACACACAAGAATAAATGATTTATTGTCCTAGCATCTAAACCAGTGGTTCTCATCCTTCCTAATGTGACCCTTTAATACAGTTCATCATGTTGTGGTGGCCCCCAACCATAAAATTACTTTGTTGTTACTTCACAACTGATTTTGCTACCATTATGAATTGTAATGTAAATATCTGGTATGCAGGATATCCAATATGCTACCCTGTGGAGGTCATGACTCATAGGTTGAGAACTACTGCTTTAGAAGCTCAGCAGTAAATATAAGGAAATATATAATATAATAAAATTATTTATAACTCTGACCTATGAAGGATATCACTCTTTTCCATAGTAATATCGCTCATAAGAGATGAGAAACTGAGTTTCACAGTGCTTTTTAAACTTGACCAAACTTATTCTACTAATATCTTCTAAGGTATCCATTTGATCCCAGGCTACCTTGCTTGAATTCATTCTCTATAACAAAATGCTTCAAAACTAGATGATAATTCAGGTTCCACTCATGATTACTATAAACCTAGAGAGAAACACATTGGTTTCTATAATTTGAGAGGTATAGATGTTGCCATTGAGATTCAGAGGAAAAGGTCATTGTTTCTGACTGGGAGGCAAAAAGAGCTTCATGGGAAAACTGGCATCCAATGTGAACCTGTTGAACCAAGTGAAATCTCCAAAGCAGGCAAGAAGGATTTATGAGGTCACATCACCAAAGTGAAAACTAGAAAGATGTGTTTTTGGGTTTTGCTTAGAGAACAAATCTGGCCAGAGTAGCACTCTAAAGTAGAAAACAAGTAGTAAGTTGAAGCAAAGGAACATGTTTCAAGGATGTAGTTTCCCAAATTCACTCACTTAATCATGAAACAGTCACCAGAGCTGTGACGATTCCCCACCAGAAAGGCTCATTAGAAAACTGTTAATTTAAATATGCTAATGTCACAGTTATGAGAGGATTCTGGCATAAGGCAAGCCCAGACACAACTTTATAGAAATAGTATTTTTTTATTTTCCAAAGATTAATTACAAAAGTTTCATTCTTAATGTTCTTGAGACAAATTGACAAACTAATGTCCAGAGACAGGCACAGAAAGACACTCCACAAACACTGGCAGAGGAAGGGCTACCCTGCTTAGATTTCTAAGTAGATTAAGAGTAAGAGGAGACCCCTTGTATACTTCTCAACTCAGCAACAGTGAGAAGATCATTCTGAAATACATAGCACTTATAATATTCCTTATTCAATGACTGAGCCTTCTACCCAGGCTCTACCTTTGCTCTGTAAATACTCTATAGGTATGAAATTGGGGTTTACTTTACAGTTGCAACAAACAGGGGGCTTTTTCAAATAAGCCAGTGTCAAATTGGTAAAGCATCATGTATATAGTTCTACAGATTTTTTTCTGCAATAAAAATGGTTATAAAATTAGAGCAACTACACCCACTGAATTAGTTCAGTCCCTGGAGATGATGCTTTCCTGTCATCATAATCTGTTTGAAAATATGTTGAACTGCAATGATAAAACACATTTTTATTATTTTTATGAGTTGAGTATTGTGGCTCATCAAGCTTGGTGCACTGGGCATAGTATTTGTTTAAGTTCAAAGCAAAGACACATAGGTCAATAACACTGACACACTTGCAAAACACCTCAGCATTTGCCATTTCCATTGTTAGCATACTATTCAGGGAATGTACAAGGTGGGTTTCATTTTCACATTTAGTCACTATAACTTAATGATAAATAGGAAAGTGTTTATTCAGCAGAGAGATATTCATTTCTCTCCCACTTCCTCGTCTTTATCTCTCTACATCTCCGTTCACTCTACTCATACTCTCCAGAGACACTCCAAAGGAAATTTCTTAAAAAGATATGAACAAAAAAAAACTCTTCTGAAAGTTGCTGAAAAGGAAACTCACTGTATTATTCACTTTCTTCTTGGCACTTCATTAACATGAGTATTAAATCAGTCTCCAATTGGAGACCAGTATTGTGCATGAATTATTCTGCATGAGTGGCCTATTGTAATTCAAATTTTTTTCAATTTCATTAAAGCTATATAGTTATATTGACATGTAGTAAGACAGTTTTGAATTCATTTCCAAATATGGATATAACATTTAAAACCATTTCAAATATGCCCTCAATGATTAGACTTAAGATATTATTTTTATGGCAAGTCTTTTCAAGAAATATGATCATTTGCCTACCAGTTACCCACAACCATACATCCCTACTGCATGAATATTTCTTTTATAATTGATCACACAAGTGTTTTCCCTGTATGAAATACATTGAGATTTGCAAAGTGAATTGAATAAAACAAAATTTGATTAGATACATCTAAGTACGTTAGTAATTAAATATTGATTCGCCAGATTTATTAATTACTGTGCATGCTGTTTAATGAAAAAAAGTATGTTCCTCTGATGATGTGAGTTCTATCACTTCAGGTATGTTTGAGTAAGAATGTCTTATATTTTATTATCTGTCTAAATGGCTTGAAATTAGCCAAGTAATTTTCAGTTATCTGTACCATTTCCTCTGCACTGCTTCCTAAAAGTTGCATAAGCCTACTGCATCGGTCTAGAGTAGGTAAGCAGTGATTTGGAGCATTTGCTGGAACACTGGAGTCTCCATGTGACAGTCATAGCAATGGCTGCTATTCATTTCGCCTGTCTGAACAGAATAGTTCATGGAGTATCATCATAGCAAAATGTATGAGAAACCAGTAAGACCACCTCAAAACACTTAACAGGGAAAATCTAAGCCAACTTCATGAAAATCTCAGATTAACTAGATGGCCTTACCTTTGCATCCAGAGGCTTCATCTAATGTGGACAAACAATGGCTAAGTAGACAGAGAGGGAGATATCTAAGTGCAACTCTCCACTAGTAAGTTATAAGCCAATACTGTTCTAGTAACTCTTAACGTTACTCCTTGTCTTAGTTTGGGTTTTTGTTTCTGTGAAGAGACACCATGATCCTGGCAACTCTTATAAATGAAAACATTTAATTGAGGGGTCTCCCTTAACGTTTCAGAGATTCAGTCCATTATTGTCATGACAGGAAGCATGGAAGTGTGCAGGCACATTTGGTGCTGGAGCTGAGAGTCTTACATCTTGACACAGAGGCAACAGGAAGTCCACTGATTGTCACACTGAGTAAAACTTGAGAAAAGAGACCTCAAAATCCATTCCCACAGTGACACACTTCCTCCAACAAGGTCACACCTCCTAATAGTGCCACTCCCCTTTGGGGCCGTTTTCTTTCAAACCACCACACCCTGTAGTGGGGGAGACATTGCCAGCCGCTGCCATGACAAGAAGCATGTGAAGATGCTGGTAAGCCACGAGCCACGTGGCAAGGTATGGATTTATAGAAATGGATTAATTTAAGATATAAGAATAGTTAGCAAGAAGCCTGCCACAGCCATACAGTTTGTAAGCAATGTAAGTCTCTGTGTTTCCTTGGTTGGGTCTGAGTGGCTGTGGGACTGGCAGGTGAGAGAGATTTGCTCTGACTGTGGGCCAGACAGGAAAACTCTAGCTACACCCTGTTCTCAGTTTGATTTCTTACTATGTCGTGCTGAACTTTGCTTTCATAAGCATTCTCCTTTCTGACCCATTATTGCACATTCTCTGTGTCAAACGGCAAATCATTTTAGTTGGTTTAGTTCACCTTTTAAGAAAGCCAAAAAGAACTGCAATCTAGGAAAACATATCTGAATTCTACCTCCTCTTCAGGAAACTCTAAAGGCTATCTAAGAAAACCAGATGAATAGACGAGGAGGCTCGTTGAGACTAGGGTAAAGCGAAAGCAAAGCAAACGGCACAGGTTTACAGGAGGCTGTTGAATAGAAGCAGTGGCGTTTACTACATCATGGAGAGAAATTGTTGACAGGTGGAGAACTCAAAGTTAGAAAACATGAATGGCTTAGAAATGTAGCAACTAAGAGAGAAAAGTTAAAGTTAGGAAGTGAAAGCAAGCACTGAGGAGCCAGATCAGACCCCATTCTCCTCTGAAGAAGACTATCTTTTTACCTCTCCCAGGAAGTTCAACAATTCCAATTGATTGATGTAGAGTAGATTCAACACAGAATAAATCTTGGGAAAGATGAAGAAAGATGGGTAAAGGGAAGCTAATGTTTAGAAGAGTTCAAGACAATAAAGAAAATACTTCTAAACTGGATCCACTAAAATCTCTCTTTCCTGGATCCTGTTGAAGTGCTATTCACACCAGGACTCCACACACCGTGTTTATATGGTGGGCAGTGTGATGGAAGCAACTGCATTTTCAATTCCTTCTCAGACTTGAATGAATGTACATGTGATAGATATTGTAGACTGTCTATTACAATAAGCAGTTATATTAAGTCCATTGATACATATACTATGAGCATGGAAACAATAGGATTATACTTTAAAATTTTAGCATTCTCAGAAGTTCACCATGAAAAAATTTATTATACTCTTCAGTATTAAGAAAAGCTATTTGTTGCTTAAATATTACAGAATTTTCTCTTCAATGTGATAATAAACATTTTACAATTGAATTGTGACACACTTTTGACCCTTAAATATTGTCACTTGTTTTTCTCAAGAGAAAAGTTTTAAATTTAACACAAGAGCTAAAGCTGGAGTTTTGAAATGGGTGGAATGAAGTGAAATTCCTGGCTGTATAATATCAGCTTATTTAGTTTCTCACAAAGTTTCTATGTTCTTAGTTATATAATTGAAATGATAATAGCTATAATCTACTAACCCCTGAAAGGTATAACTAAAGAATGTATTTGTAATAGTCAATGATCATTTGATGAATAATTAATACATGCAAGTTTCTGTACTAAGCTGTTCAAGGGCCTTGTCTCCTTTGTGCTAAGATGGTCCTCTGAGGTGTGGACTGTTGCTATTTGTACTTGGCATCTGAGCTTGCTAAAATGTAAAATCTAACCAAAGCTAAAGAACTAAAACTAATGCATTTGCTTTGGGTTGATTCCAGTGTCCTCACTGATGATGACTTAACTGAACTTACTTACCTCTGTTCCTAAAGAATGTGGCAGTGAGGAAGATATGTGGAACATAAATTACAAGAATAAGTGACTGACTGGGGATGAAGGGCAGGACTTACTTCATAGTTTCTAACTGGGGGAACTGAACAGATGATGGCAATATCTGTCCAAATAGAGGATTCTACATCAAAAATCACTTGTATGAAGAAGATGATGGGAATGCTGAGTTAAAAGAAAACAAACTAATTTTAAGTGTGTATAGCTAAAGAGAACCTAATGCATAAGACAGAAATCAATAGGAAAGAAAAGTGAATGACACAGACCCTCAGCTGCAGTTGCAAGATTTTGTACCCCTTCTCGGAAAATAATGCAAGAATTATAGACAAAACTGTCAAAAAGGAATAAAGCCAAAACCTAAAACTTCAACCAGTGTAATCTCATTAATACGTATAAGGTATAGGCTAATTTAACCAATAGTAACAACATGAATCCTTCCAACTCTACATTGAAACAGTCTTTCAGAAAGACCATCTTGTGGGCTGTAAAATAATAATAAATTAAATGATTACTAAAATCATGAAATATATACTTTACCTTCAATGTAATTATAAAACAAATTAGATACTCTCAAAATTTCCCAAACAACGTAAATAAATCACCAAAATCGGAAACTACAGAACAATGTCAATGACAAGCATAGTTATAAAAATTATGAACAAAAGATTTACAAAATTTTTCTAGTATTACATATAAAGTACAAAATACATGAAGAACAGGCATATCCCAGAAGTGAAGATTGGCTTATCTATTGAGAAAAAATTTTTAATTTCTATATCAATAAAAAGAAAAAGAAATTCATATGGCTATCTCAAGAGTTAACAGAATTTTAAAGCAATGAAATTAAAAACAAATTATTGATGTGTGAAAACAGGAGTAAAAATCTTTGCCCAATGAGAGAGAGCTGATGTCGCAACTGATGTCAGATGACTTCACCTGCATAGAAAGTGACGATGTGCTGAGCATCTTCCTCTGAGGATGGAGAAGAGTGTCAAGAGGTCCGTTATCACTGCTCTCACTCAACACTGAACTGAGGGCACTGCAGCAGTAAAATAAAGGGGTGAGAAAAGGGGGGAGGGAAGAGAGAAGAGAGAGATTTAAAGACTGGAGCAGAAGAAATTTACTTTCCTTTGTCTTTACTTGACAAGCTACATAACACATAGATAAAAAATACAATAACAATTTAGTGGATAAATAAATTAATTTAGTAGTATTTAAAAATTTAGTCTAATACATACATGGAAATTATATTATGTGAAGTAGTGATGAAATGAAATTTCATTGAAATGTGAATTTAAAATGAAAATTTAAGTTCTGTTTTATTCGTGAGAACATCTAATTTGAACCACTTTAAGATTAATGTAACACAATATACACAGAGTGCAATATAAATTTTACGTGCATATGCAAAGTTATACCAAGAAGAGAACAGAAGGTATGAGGTCAGCATAGAGGTTACAGATATGACAATTAATATGTTAGACAAGTGGCAGGCAGATAAATAAGCAGGAGATCTGAGGAAGCCAGAGAGAAGAAAGCAGTGGCAGAGGACAGAGAAAGCTGATGAAGGACAAACAGCCTGAGGAACAGGTCAGAGGAGGGTTCTGTACACCAGTGAAAAGGGAAGAGGGAGAGAAAGAAGATGGGAAGATGATAAAGGAAGGACTGAGGGAGGGAAAGAGGGAAGGAAAGAGGGGACAGAGGAAGGGGGAGAGAGAGAAGGAAGAAGGGAGAGAGAGAAGGGAGGGGGAAGGGAGTTAGAGAGAGGAGAGGAGATAGAAGAAAGAGAAAGAGAAAGGGAGGGAGAAAGGGAGTAAAGATCTCAAACTCTTCAAGTCCACTACAAAAATTATTTGAAGTTGATCATAGGTCATTTGTAAAACTGTAAGAAGGCCATGGAAAGACAATTTATGACCCTGGTTTAGTCAACATTCTTAATAGAAAACAGTAGATACAAATCATAGAAAAACAAAATTTGATAAAAAAATTTATTAAAATATTAATAAGATTTATAAAAGTTTAATTTTTGCTCTTGAAAATTCCATCAGTATTACCTAAGAAAAAGGAATATATATGTATATTCACAAATAACTGTATGTAAATATTACAATAGATTCCTTCATAATCCTCAAAACTCCTTACGACTCAAATGTCTATCAGCTGAAACAGGATAATGCATTGTGGCAAATCCATGAAGTGGAAGTTAATGAGCTGCTGATAGGTATAACAATGGATGACTCTCAAAAGCGAAATGTGGTAAATGAACAACATCAAAAAAAAGCTATATTTTATGATATAACCTACAGAGGAAATACTCTAGAAAATGGAGACCTAGAGGGACAAAATCAGACCAGTTATTGCCAGCAGCTGGAGTGGGGATGGGTTGAAGTCAGAGAGGCAAGAGGGAAACTTTGAAATGGATGGAAAGAGCCCTCTAACTTCATTTTTAGTGGAAGTTACAGGACACTTTCTTGTTTTTTTGTTTTTTTTTTCACTTATTTTACATACAGACCACATTTTCTCCTCCTTCCTCTCCTCCTACTCCCTCCCTACACCTCCCTTCTACCCCTGCCCTCATTCACTCCTCTTCCATCTCCATTCAGAAAGGGGCGGGCCTCCTAAAGGAGTCAACAAAGCATGGCACATCTAGCTGAGGCAGGACCAAGCTCCTCCCCCTGCATCAAGGTTGGGTGAGGTATCCCAGCTTGGGGACTGGGTTCCCAGAAGCATTTTCTTAGTGAAAATATAATTACATCATTTCCCTCCATTCCTTTCTTTTCTCTAACTCTTCTCACTACCACCCCCCAAAATTCCTGGCCTCCTCCTTTAACTGTTATTGATACCTCTGTGTGTGTGTGTGTGTGTGTGTGTGTGTGTGTGTGTAGAAAGGCTGAGTCTGCTCAGTGTTGCTAGCATGTACATGATTTCAGGGCTGATTATTTTGAACAGATAACGAATTAGGGAGCTCCTGCCCAGTAAGTAGACTTCTCCCACTTACAGCATCCTCAGTTATCAGTAGGACTTTGTGCAGGTTTGGGGCTCCACAAGGTTCCCTCCTGCTGTGATATCAGGTCTACTGGCATTGTTCTTTTTTGGATCTTGTTTAGGTAGCCATGTTGTTGAGGTATTGAGAGTTGTTTTTTTGTTTGTTTGTATGTTTGTTTGTTTTTTGCCCAAATCATCAAACTAGACATCTGAATGATATCTCAATGACTCTCATTTTAAAAGTAAGCTTGTCAGTACAGCATTAGCTAAATATGAGTGAGGCCCTGAATTCATGGCCCAACCTCCAGCTCTGAAAGAAAGAAATGTTTGAGAAAGCTTTGGGACTAAAATTGAATATTAGTGGTAGAATATTTGCCTATAATGCCCAAGATCCTAAGCTTGATACCTGTCCCACTCACTGGAAAATGGGTAAGAGGATGAAGAAAAGGAAGAAGAAGGAGGAGGGAATGGGAGGAGGAGGAGGAAGAAAAGAAGAACAAGAAAACGTTGAGGAGAGAAGAGGAGAGGGAGCAGGAAAAGAGGGAGGAGCCAGCTGTGGTGAGAAGGAAATACAACAAATCATGGTGTGCAGAAAATGATGCCAAGAGAATAAAGCTCAGGAAGGAAGGCTGTGTCACCTGAGTCATCTGCTGATAGGATGTCAGGGAGGAAAAAGTGACCCAGAAACTGATAACAGAGAGTGGTGGCCTAGGTAGGAGCAATCTGAGCATGAGCGTACAGACAGATACAGGGGTGGAGGACTGGAGCAGTCTGAGAAGAAAGGATGAGCTGGAAGCTTTGCACATCTATGAAGATGAAGTGCTCACTACGGGAGATGAGCTGGTGAAGCGGAGCCTTTTTTGTGTCCTTGCACAGGAGATGTAACCTCTTAAGTGGGTGCTGATGTAAACTTTCATTAAAAATAAAAAAGTAGGGTGCTGTCAAAGACCAGGAGGAATGAACCAACAAGCCCTGAGGAATGATAGATGACATTCCATCTCATCTCACATAAAGGGTGGGGCCTCCAGGAATACCCTCTGGAAGTAAAGAGCATTCACACGCGAATTTGACTCTGCATAATTACTTAATTATCCCCTACTAACGAACATCTATTTCAATATATGCCAGAATGGGTACCATCTGAAGACATGGTTACTTACAGACACCAACTTGAGCAAATGGGGTGCTCGGGTGAGGAATTTGTTGCTTTGATTTTTGTCATGAGAAATAAGAAGTGAGCTATACCCAGTTACCTGTCACTTCCCAGAGGGCAGGTTTTCTTTATATCAAATTCCTGTGGAACTTTCCATGTGCACAGTAGCTTCTTAGGCCTATACTGCAGACATTTCAAAGAGCTAGGACCCTTACCCCTAGTGCCATCTAGTAAGGCAGAAACAGGGTGTCACTTCAGAATCCAGTAAAGGAGCTGTTTTGAGGAACAGAGAGGAGTTTCATAAATAGACCCTCAGACTCAGGGTAGAAAGGCATTGCCAGAAGATGCAAACAGATGCAAGCACTCCTGGAGTATGGAATCCAGACACACACTTTTGCCAGAAAACAGCCACAAATATAGCACTTCCTCTATCTGTGCATTCCCTTAGAAGACTGGCTACACCATACCTCAATTTACACAAATCTTAAGCTCAATTAACCCTTAAGTATCTAGAGAAAAATTACCTCAAATCTCAGAGAAGAAAAGACAAAAATGTACTACCTGTATTAGGCCCAGTCTGTCCATTTAGTGTCATGACTAGAAAATGGATCCACAGAACACATGCATAATTCCACAATTAGCATGGATTGATTGACCCCCAAGATGAGAGAAAGAAGGCCATGCTGCATAAATGCTGCAGAGGGAAGTCAGATGTGACAGCCAGAATAAAGAGATAACAATAATGCTTTTCTTTTATCACTTTTCAACAATTTTTTTTTACAAAATTTTCTACCTGATTGTTCATTCAATTGCAAAACTCTGTATTTTCTAAGTTAAATAATGGTTCCTTTTATAACAGTATGTTCAATTATGCAGACGATATTCAGTGATATAAATTCACTTCCTTTACATTTCTCTGATCCCCTGACTTGCAGTGCTCCACACTCAAAAGTATTAGTGTTTTTCAAGAGCTGATTGTTAGTAATTCTGAGGTTTAGGATTCTGCAGTGCCTACCCTCCGGTACACACAATTACATTCCACCTTCTCTTATCACTGTAGTTCACTTTTTTCCCTCCACTGTGACCTTATATCCTTCTTCAATACAGCATCTTTTGTGCCTTTTTCCTCCTAGCATTTTTTATGATTCAACACAATGCTGGTTTATTCTGTCCTGTCTTTTTGCTCTAAGCTCTGTGTGCCTGCATTTTTTGTAATAGATGGCAAATGTAGAGTTCTTTTCATTAGAAGTAATCTTTTTTTTTTTCAAAAGCATGGCTTTTGAAAGTGGCTGACTTGTTATGCACGTTCAAGAGAAGCAAACTTCTGAAAGTCTCTGCATGCTGCTCTGGCAGTGGCCCTGCATTTGTTCAGGGAGAGGTATACAAAACGGAAGGGCAAATTTCTTAGCTGTTGGAGAAGAAATAAAATGGTGGCAAGTGGGACAAGCTACATACACTAAAAAGGTAGACTGTCTCACAAGCCTATAAATAGCAAAGCCAGTCTGCAATGATCCAGTATTGCACAATTCAGTATTGTTCCATCACTTCTTCACAAGTGACCTCTGAGAAACAGATTCAGAGAAGCAAAGACAACAACAAAATTCATTCTATGTATAATCACACTCTTGCAACAAGAACCACTGCCCAAGGGTACACCTGTCAAGTAGGATATAGAAGCTACATCAGATTCAACCCAGGGTCAAGAGATGTTGTCTTCAATGAGTTGCCCTTTGAGAAATACAGATGTTTCCATAGAAGTTATTCTTTATAACAGTATTTTCTTTACCCTTTGGCTATAAATCCATCATAACTGAAAGATGAAAACACTTTCTTCCTGATGACAGCATAACCTTGCTAATCTCTACCTTGACCCTTAGAATCTTCATGCATGTCCTCCAGTAGTTAGCCTTACCATTTTCACCCCTTTTACCCCTTCCACCCCAATCATCATCAGTCACATCAATCACCACTCTTTGACATCCTACTAAGTCTCTACTTCACCACTTAAAAGAAATATGGAAAGTTCTTTCATTGAGCCAGTACAGTATTTTGCTTATAAAAGTCCATATTGCCACCAGAACTTTCTCATTGATTTTAATGCCACCTTGCCTTGCCTCTTTCTGATCAGTGTAGAGTATTTGCTAAGAACAGCCTGTGTGGATGCGCAAGTCCCTCCAAAGAAATCTGGTCTAGGCTTGCTGTCACAGTGTTGGAGTGTAGTTCTGATATGACAACTTACTTACAGAACTGCTTTTGAGCATATCACTCAGTCTCTCTGGGTCTCATGCCCCCTGCAAGTTAAATTGAAGGGAGGTGCTAAGTTATTTCTAAGTTCCCTTCCAACTCCAGCATTTAATTATCTCATTCAGATGGTGTTGAATGTTCTCTAGAGTTTTCCATTCATTGGAATTTTCAGAATGAATGACTTGTTGATGAAATTTTGATGGGAATTTTGGCTTTCTGTGTCTTCAGCATAACATTAGTCTACTTTTCTCAAAAGTCTTGTAAATCCTTGAAAAAGAGTTAATTCTTACACAGGCCCTGAACAGTTGGCTAGCAAGAGAAGCAAATGCTCTGGTGAAGGTCCTCTCACTACCAAAGAAGACCTGGCAACATTCTAACCATCATACTCCAGCATGTCAGGAGCCTTTGACACACTGAAGACCTGAGCCTAGAGCCCCACAAAGGACACATGGATTCTGTAGAAAGAGTCCTCAATCTCAAATGGTTATATGATCCAAGAATTGATTAACCACAAACTTGAGCTTTAACACTTTGGGAAAATGTCATCAGCACCATGAGAAAGTGAATCATCTATGTGCCTAGGCAAAGGTTCAAAACAAGCTGTAGTGCGGAGCAGATGGTAGGATGACAAGCCAAAGATATCTGACATTTCTCCAGCATCCTCAAGACAGTGGCTTTGTGGTATTGTTGAGTGACAAGATAAACTATTAAGTATTTATTGAGAATCATTTTCATTTTAGCATCCTGGTAAACACTGAGAGAGAAAGAGAGAGAGGAAGACAGAGTAAAACAATATTGAAGACTTGTCAAAGGAAGAAAGGAAAGGAGTAAGACAGATAGATAAAATTGTACAAAGAATGTTTGGGAATGAAATGAAACCAATTTAGTAAAGAAGCTATAAGAAATTAACTATTTGGTTTTAGTAAATAATAGTTTATAAAGCATCATATCCCAATGTCCTGCAGAAATTCACCTGAGATTATAAAAGTCAGTGAGTTTTTAAGAATAGATAGAGAATTAGGTCACTAACAGTAAAACAGTTCTGGGGAAAAAGTTATAAGGGATGAAAAATGTCATCTGGCATAATTAAAATATTAAATGTAAATATTAAAATAAATTATCCATCATTTGAGTTGTGACCACTTAGCACAAAGAGTCACTGACCAAAGGAAAGACTGGGACTATTCATTTGAGAGGCATTACAACAGCAAGAATGAAACCAAAACCTCACTCCAGAAATGCACTGTTGGAAAGACTGTGAGGTCCTGCCTGCATGCTTCTCCAATTGGAGCTTCAAAATGTAGGTTGTACAATAAATAAACTAATGAATTCCATGCTTTTAATAAGTCACTGTATTCATTTTGCCACATTGGTAAACTAGAATAAATCAACTAGGATTTATTCTGCTCTGACCTGGAGTTCACATTCCTCCTGACGCTGCTGAGCATGCCTCAAATCCAGGCAGCCATCTCTGTGTGTCCTCTGCTAGACTCTTGGGGGCTGAACTCCACATAATGCTATTGTTTATTCTGAGGCCCACAACTACTTGGTTTCGAGACTTCACACAAGGTCTGCTCCCTTAGAGCTGCAACTTTCTCAGCGTGATTCCTGACCCAGGCCTTCTTACCTATGATGTGGAGGACCTGCTCTGGCAACCCATCTCACTGGGGTGGGATGCCCACTAGGGTAAGGCACTTTGTCTCCCTACCTAATCAGCAGAAGAGGAGCCCTCGCTGTCCTCTCTGTTATCTTAGCTGACATCTCCAGTCTGGTTGCTGTGGTGATCAAGGAGACTCTTCTAAATCTATTTTGGCAGAATGGGTCACATCATGTTTACAGTTGGGACTAAAGAGTGTTTGTTTTCTCATTGCATAATGAATAATCTTCATGTCAGTCTGCTAGATCCTGTACAGAGGATGTACCATCTCAAGTTTGCAAAAGAAGCAAAGTGAGATGGGGTAAACAATGATGTGAGAGGATGGATGCAAGGTTCAAAACTGGCTCTATTGGGAATATGGGATGCTTAAAAAGATTGATTTTTATGAAATGAATGGAAGCATTTTACATTCAAGTTTAAGCTGGTTCTATGAGTGGTATTTGGATTACCTAGCTTGATAAAAGTTTTAATAATCAAGATGTAGGGACTTTTTTAAACTGCTTGCAAGCAGAACTTGGGAGCACAAATGACCAGAACAAATATTAGATAGAGATTTAGAGGTCCCATTAAAGTAATTGTCCCTCTCAGGAGCAATGGTGCCCATATCACTCTACACTATTTGGGCCTCATTTGTGTATTCTATTTCAATTCGAACACTGCGTTCTATGAAAAACACTGTCTCAATCTAAATTATCACATTATTTATACATGTCCACAACTGAGACTCTGTGAAGTTGGAGGTAACATGTGCCTGTTATCCACCTGCACACTCATTAGCTCTTGGGGATCCTTCAAAGTTCAGTGTCCTTTACACCAACTGGTACCTTTCTGAGTGTGAGCACACTATTGTCACCGAAATTCTCTTCTCTGAGGCTCTCCACATGCTACTTGTATTTTTCCAGTGTTATCAGAGGAAATTATACTTATAGCAAACTTACTCATTGCAGAAGCAGCATATGGATTTGTTATTAGATGCATTGAGAAGTCAGCTCATGAATAAGAATCCCACAGAGCTTTGTCATTCATAAATGTGCTGGCCTAGTGCCAATAGGCAGAGTTTGTAAATTAAAGTTCAGATGGATCCTGTGGGGATTAATTTATTATGAAAGTACAAATAGATAAAAGTTGCCAATTAAGCCCCAAGAAGAGCTACTGTACCACCAAATAGGGTTTACTCACCTGTGTACTTAGAGAGAGAGAATAAGATTATGAAGGACAGTAATCAACAGCTAGGGACAACAAAGTATTGTTGTTGTGTGATCTGAGTGAGAGCAAAGGATTTAGAGCTGCATTCATGGACATAGGGTATTGCCAGGAAGGAGTGAAGTAGTACAATAACCTCCTTGCATCAATGAGATAAGATCTTGCACAAGGAATTTAAATGGAAACTTTGAGTTCTGCCCAAATATGAAATGGACATTGTACTGCGGCCAGGGTTGCCCAACATTGACTCTGTCCTTCTCTTGTTCTCTTAAACATCACTGAGATTCACTTTCCTGTTCTCCTATCATCTTTAAATAACTAATAGAAAAAGTGAGTGTTCATCCAATAATCCTTTTTATGTGGAGTTACTACTAGGTATTTTCCTCTAAAGACTGCTTCAACTGCAGACCATACTGTGACATGCCACAACATCCACAATCAAAGCTTTCCAGTTTTACTGAAAACTGCTTTTTGTCTAGGATGTAGTCATTTTATAAAAACTACATTGCACATGAAAATATATATTCTGTATTATTATGTGCAAATTTTTAGATGTGTTTGCCTAACTGTAATCATACGATTCAAGTGTTTTGTATTCTTACTATTGATTTTTCATCCTGTTCTCTCAGTTCCTGAGAGAATTGTTATGACCTGTCTTCATTATTGTAGATTTAATTATGCCTTGCTAGGTTGCTAAGCAAACTATGGAGAGAGGCGAGGGTAATGTTTTAGAGAGTAACAGACTACGGAGAATTTATGAGCTTAGTATGAACTGTGAGAGCTTTGCATGTGTCAAATACATTTCAACAAATTAGTGTCAGAGAACTGGGTTACAAGTTGATAGACAAATAGTCTACATTTTCTTTTTGGCTATACTGTCTCCCTGTGTTTCCCAGGCTGATCTCAAGCTCCTAGGTTAAAGTGATCATCTTCTTTGACATCACTAGTTGCTGGAACCACAGACAAATATTCAGCATTCTACTGATGATCCAGACATTTCAAAAGATTTTTCTGTAATATCTCACACAATAAGCAACAAATCTTATTTGTTAAGTAATTTCTTCCCTTTGGCGCTCAAATTGACAGGGTCCATATAGAACCAGTGTCTGGTGATAGAATAACATCTTTGTACATTCAGGGACAAAAATCACCTACCATCTGAACAACGCAGGAAGAGGCTTATTGGTCCCATACCTCCACTCTGCTCTTTCTGCAGAAAGTCTGTCTTGAGATTCTCTTGGCTGTGGCATTTATTTAAAAGTCTTTTTCATTGAATATTATTTCTTAGAAATGTTTTTCTTTTATAATTTTATTATTTTCCAACCATGATCTTCAAATCCCATTGAAAATATAAAAGAATAAGGAATATATGAACATATTTTTAAAAATAGAGCTCTAATTTTTAAACAGACTATCACTGTGTATTTAATGTAAAATGCAGTTAGTCAAATTAATTGTATTTAAATCATGATTATTCCCTCAGAGTGCATTTTAACCATTCACTAAGGTATTCTCTCTCAGGCAATCACATTGTTCTTTACTGGGGGCCCTTTTCACACCAAACCAATGTTCTGAGGCATAATGTAGCAATAAAAATATTTTGTGGTGATATTAAACAATATTTCTTATTAGATGTTTTGCCAAAGAAGCATTCATCTGATGCTCAATCAACTTTTTTTTTTTTGAGTTATCAACCATTTCTCTTTTTTAAAAATGACCAAATACAACTTCCAGCATCTCCAGGCAAGGTTAAGAGCAGTTCAGATCCAAAGTGATGTAGTGGATATTGCATCCATGTGCTTAGGTCTCTCTAGCTTCCCTGCTTTATTGGCCCAATCATCATCTGCAAGAGTACATTCTACATCCTTCCAGAAGTCAGCTGGTCACAGGAGTCTCAATCCCCGATGGTAGCTGAGGGGAGTAAGTGGGAGGGTGGTAGGTGTTAGGCATCTCCAGTGTGAGAATAGCCTTTGTTAGTTGTTATACAGCTGAAAGTGATAATAACCAGGCCTGAAGCAAATGTGTAGAAATGACTCCGAACAACAGGAAAGCCCAGCAACCTGTACCCTCACCCCCATTTCCTGTAACAGCCTCACTTATGAGCTCTTCAGACTTAGTTTACTGGAATTAAACAGACCTGGCCAAGGCCAGTCTATTCTGAGCCACACAAATATAGGTTAGCCTGGGCTATGTATGGATTGTCACATGTGTCAGGGCAAGGAACCCTTTGTGAAGGTGATTTAATATACTAAAACACATTTGAGCCTATGGCAATAATAACTTGATCATCATAATTCAGAAGAGGAAGCTATGGGGGGCATCAGGCTTAGCCATCACTATAGCACAGGCTCCCAGTGGCACTGCTCAGAGATCCTCAGCCAACTTAATGGGATGGAGTTCTCTTAACGTTTCCCGTTTATTATCTCTTTTAACTGCAAAGATACAAGAGTAACTAGAGGCTGGGATCCAAGTTGCTTATGGTTCTGCTGATATGCAGTGTAATTAAGTCCTTACATGAAATGGTAAGACTGGAGAGAGCACTGATGTATAATGTGTGTGAGTTCAAGATATTAAATATGCTCAGTCTGGGCAGGCGGAGGACACTCATGGGCACTGGGAAGGTGGAGGACACCTGGGTGGAAAGAAGACACCTGAGATGCCTCTGCCCATAGCCACAGGTGGCAGGTGCACTACGATGACCAAGTACGTGATGACGAGATAATAGAGAGAGGAGCAAAATGGCTTGTGCTCTATGAAGAGAGGTGGAACTGGAGATGCAAGGATGGTGGGGAACAGCCTGATGTGAGTAGCCTGAGCAGTCACCTGAGGCCATGGAGATGCCTGGCACGTACTGCTGCTGATGGACATGTCTGAGTCCGTGGCCCTGCAGCAGTAGTGGTCTGGGTTGTTGTTTGTGGCCCATGTTACCACCAAAGGCCATGGAAACCCCTGGGGCCATGTCTGAGGGCCGTGCAGAGCTATCCCTGCCTTTCACCTGCTGAGGCATTCAAGGGAGAGCTGGTCATATCCCAAGCCTGGGCATTGTGGGAGAGCTCCCCCCACTCCACCGCCCCACCCCCCCCACCCCCACTCCCACCCCCAAACCCCCACCCTGCCTTCACCAGCTGCAGCACTTGGGAGAGTGGATCCTGCATCTCTCCTGGGCAGCACAATAGAGCTGGCCCTGGTGACAGGGGCGCAGGTGAGAGGCCCCCAGGGTATGAGCCTGGAAGAACTGACCCCACCCCTTGTCAGCCAAGCTGTGGTACCAGTGCCTGCAGGAAAGATGATCCCCTGCCCCTAGCCACCTAAGGCAGGTAGGATAGCTGGCTCTAAGAAGAGGAGAGATGGCCATGCCCCTCGCTGGTTAAAGCATTTTGAAGAGGGCTCCACACCTCACCTAGGAAGCAAGTACAGCTGGCCCTGAACAAGGGGGGCGCAGAAAAGCCAGCCCTGAGGGCATGAGCATGAGAAATATGGCCCCACCCCTCACCGCCTGTGGTATCCTGGCTGGCCCAGCCCTGCCTCCTGCCTAGGTAGCATGGGAGAGCTGGCACCCCTTGACTTCCGTCTGGGCAATGCTGTGGAGCTGGCCCGAGTGGTGTGGGTGCCACAGCCGATCCCCATGGCATGAAAGTGGGAGAGCTAATCCTGCCCCTAACCAGCTACTACAAGCAGGAGAGCTGACCCTTCCTGTCACCTGGGCAAAGAGGGAGAGCTGGCCCTGGTGGCATGGGCACAGGAGAGCGGGTGGGCGACCAACTTAGCTACCACCCAGGACCAGATCCCTGCTTTGAGTTGGCCCATCCCAACTGCTGGATCTTGTGAAGGGGCAGAACCAAAGCTGCAGGATCTCCATGACACGGGACAACAACAGGATATCTAAGAGGAGTCCCTGTGAGGATCCAGTACTGATGGTGTAGCAGAAGCCAGAGGCCTGGAACCTGACCAGTGACTCATTGCAGTGAACATTTGCAAGTAAAGCTGTTCTGGCAAAGGGGTAGACTGGGTGACACAACCTGACAAACCTCAGCTTCCATGTATGGTGGTATTTTATTTGTACTGAAATGTGATTTTAACTGTATGTTAATAAATAAAGTTGCCTGGGGGTCAGAACTAATAGCAAGCCATAGCAGAGCTGGGCGTTCGTGTATCAGGCCTTTAATCCCAGCTCTTGGTAGGCAGGCAGAGCTAGGTAGATCTCTGTGTGTTCAAGGATACAGCCAGCATTGGAGACACACGCTCCAATGTGTGTCTGGAGGTCTGTACAGACAGGCAGTGACGAGGCGGTCATGTGGTTGGGTTTACAACCAATGAGAAGGCAGAACAGAAAGTCTATATAAAGACAAACAGACAGAAAGTAGGTCTCTTTCAGAGAGGTCTCTTGGCTGAAGAGGCTAGCTGCAGCAGGCGGGTAAGGCTCTTAGCTCTGATCTCTTGGCTTTCTTCTTTGCATTGGTTCTGTGTTTCTTATTTAATAAGACGGTTGGTTACATCTACATCCATGGCAAAGATTTTTTTTTAATTTTCATTTTTATTTTTTGTTTTCTTTTTAAGGGGGAGGTTGCAAGGGCACAGGGCAGATATGGAGGAACTGGGAGATGAGTGGAACTGGGGAGCATGATATGAAATTCACAAAGAATCAATAAAAAGTTAAAAAGATATTAAATAAAAAGCTGTATGCAATAAATGAGAGCTAGCAAAAAGGCGTAGGGAGAGGCCACTTGACTTTCTCCCAGAATACCTGTAATTAAAGCAATGAACACCTCTCCAAAATCATTCATCAAAACCAGCTAGCTAAGCACAAGTAGAGAATAAAGTACTGAAAAAACTAAGGTTTGTGGCTTGATTATGAATACTGTGATGGTGAAACAAGATATCAAAGACGATTAAATATCAAATCATATTCCTATTTTTCATACAATTTATATAACATAAAATACTAATTAAAAGTAATATAATGAAGAATAAAAAAATACTATTGAGGATTTTCCATACCAAAATGAAATTCACCCCTCTTCTTAGAATACTGTTAAGGATTGTCTCATGCAAATATAGATCTCTTTGTCCACTGCTAGCTCAGTGGAGTGGTAATGAAAAATATAAGCTGGTAGAAGACGTTGTTACTTGTTCTCTCTGTTTCCTGTTGCATGTAATCCTTTACATTATCTACTGTGGACTAGTGGGAAAGGAAAGCTCAGATGTAGGGAGCAGAAATTTGCCCCATCTTTCTTTTTTCAGCTGACTCCTACTAATGAACTGAAAATAAAAAATGTGCGAACCTGATAATACTATTTGCTGCAGCTCCTCCCAGTGGAGCATTCGCTGGATTTTCTCTTTTTGATAATGAATAGGAAAAACATAGCTCACGTTTTTAATGAAAGAAGAAAAGGTTGAGATTTTTAAAATGCCAGTTTGTAACTATGTTAATATGGGAATTACCTAGTACAGTTGGTTTTAATGTCAACTTGCCACAAATTAGAATTACTTGAGTAGATTCTCAACTGAAGAACTGTCCTGATTGCCTTAACGTGGGGAAATCCACCCTGGCTGAAGACAGCACCTTCTGGTCGCAGCTGAGAGGGCTGTGGAAGAAGGGAGATTATGGCATTTTGTGCTCTTGGCCATTGCTCCTGCTCTCATTGGCCGCTCCCCCTGACCTCATTGGCCACTCCTCCCACTCTCAAGTTACTCCGCCCCCCTCCACCACAGCTGCTCCTGCGGCTTCCATGTGTGTGTGTGTGTGTGTGTGTGTGTGTGTGTGCGCGCGCGCACATGTGTATGTTCTTCCCGTCTAGAGAATTCTGACTAATATAGTAGCATACCAAAAGTTTCCAATTTTTTAAATAAAATTCAAAAAATAAAACCAATTTAAGTAAATTTTCTTAGGTCCAACTAGGCACAGAATTCCACTTCTAAGTAATTTTAAAATACTGATTTCTTTTTTGTCATAGTCTATGATTAAAAAGCTTCTAAATTGAGCCGGGCGGTGGTGGCGCACGCCTTTAATCCCAGCACTCGGGAGGCAGAGCCAGGTGGATCTCTGTGAGTTCAAGGCCAGCCTGGGCTACCAAGTGAGTTCCAGGAAAGGCGCAAAGCTACACAGAGAAACCCTGTCTCGAAAAAACCAAAAAAAAAAAAAAAAAGCTTCTAAATTGAAATCATCAGCTTTTGTCCTACCACCTAAAACAAACAACCTAAGTATTTAACTGGCTGTTTTTGTCAAGAACTCAAAACCCAAAGTTTGGTAGAGAAGAATCAGTGTTGCTTGGGGAGGAGGATTCCTCTCTCTCTCTCTCTCTCTCTCTCTCTCTCTCTCTCTCTCCCCCCCCCCCCGTTAATGAGTGTGTATTATGTGTGTGTTGCATATGTGTGCACATGTCTGTATATGTATTGTGTTCATGTGTGTGTGTATTGTGTTCGTGTGTGTGTGTGTGTGTGTGTGTGTGTGTGTGTGTGTGTGTGTATACACATGTGAG
Source organism: Peromyscus eremicus (assembly GCF_949786415.1). NCBI lineage: Eukaryota > Metazoa > Chordata > Mammalia > Rodentia > Cricetidae > Peromyscus > Peromyscus eremicus. The sequence goes on along the minus strand of NC_081417.1, from coordinate 10,783,263 downwards.
GGTGTTTGTATATTCACATGGGCATTGAGGGCAGAGTTCAACCTCAGGTGTCCTTCAGAAACATCCCACCTTATTTTTTGAAACAGGAACTCCTAGGGCCTGGCACTCACCTATTTGGAGAGGCTGGCAGGTTGGTGATATGAACAGTCCCCTGATTCTGCCTCCCTAACACTGTATGTTACAAGTATGTGCCACTACACTCAGGTTTTTCATTTGGGTTCTGGTGATCACTCAAGCCCTTGTGCCAAGGCCAACATTGGACTCACTGAGTCCTCTCTGCAGCTTGTGAATGCTTATTTTAATGAGTCTTCCATGTGTGTCTCACGTGGCTCAAATTTCTGATGACATTGTGTTAATGGCTGTATTTTGTCATTTAATTTGCTCTTCACTAATTTCCTTCCTGCTGTCCCACGTTTTCTTTGTTTCACCATTTACTTATGTTCCATGTTAATTATGGAGCTCAGAATCATGCTTTTTCATTCTTCTACTTTTTGTTCCACAAATTTGTATAAGAAAGGCAAATTTCGAAGACACAAAGACAATTGCTGAAGAACAGTCAGAATTGGAGATGTCATTGCTGGGTCACTGGGACAGCCGCCTGTAATCCTAGAAACAGAGACAATTCCATTCCCTCTCCAATTGATAATACGTTTGACCAAGATGATGAAATTCATGTCCTGTTTTCATCTGGTACATAAACAGAATAAAATGCCATAGGATTGCATAAAGTGATGATCTTCTACCAGTGTGAAGGTCATCCCTTCATGAATACAGAAATCTCCCACATGTGAATACAGACTTGCAAATATGTTATGTAACATGATACTGCATGTTTATACTTAATGCATTTTAACAAAATATTAAACAAGCTTATTTTGAGTTCATAATATAAATAGCAATAGAGGTCACAGCAGTAAGATGAATTCAACTCTTTCCCTAGATCAATTATTTTCTAGTCCCTTGCTTTTTCTGTAATCCAGGAGCAAACTGAACAACTGCTCAAAACAGTAAAACTAAAAGACTTCCATCAGCCTTTCTTTTCAATTTTTTCCCTTCTTTACTTTAGTATCAGGAAATGTCAGGCTCTAAATATTTGTGTGTCTCTGAGCCCACCTCTTCACCCATAAGGTCAGAGGTAAATTGGCTACAAAAAGATTTTGTTCAAGTGAGAAGATGTCTTAGGAAAGGAAATACTCTTCATCGCTGTCTCCCCGTCCTTTCTTCATATTAAACAATTCCACTGCACAGTAGGAATAAAATTAATAGGCAGTTTATACAACATTTGCAATGGATTGCCAGATCTAAAAGCTTTCTCAATTGTAGGAGTCTGAGATTGAAGAAACAAAACTATAAACTTCATTCTTAGCCTGCCCTGCTGCCAGCGTGTTGTCTAAAACATCTGCTCCAGTAATATGTCATATGCAATAGCCTGTGCAGGTTAGGGCAGTCCATAATAGAAGTAAATGTATTTCTAAATGCCAGGTTTTAAGAGAAGACAGGCCCACTTGGTATCTCATTATACGCGAAATGACTTTTCACATCTTCTCGTCAGCAGGCACATAGCTTTGGGGAGAGTTTCAAAGGTCAGCATCCAGAACTCCTCATGCTTTACTCATTCGCTGTTTCCTCTGGAGAGAAATTCAGGAAGACTGTTTTCGACATGGACTTGTGTTTCATCTAACAAAGCTCACCACCTGTGTAGATGCCAAAAATCCCTTTGACTTGGTACATACTATTACCAGAAGAACAAAAGGTCTCCACGAAGAGCACTCATGTTCCTTCCTCACCTTCAAAATGTCTGATTCAAGAAAATACACCTAAAACCCTGAGACAGCTACAGACTTTACTCTTTACAACTGGAATGTATTGGCTTGGGGGTATGTTTCTTGTTCGTTTAGATAGCACATCCTCTTTCAATGAACTCCATCAAAGGCAGGTGAGAGGGTGAACAGTGTCAACAGGACAATGGAACACAACATTCCAGCCTGTTTCTTAATGACTCACTCATTTGTTCACTCCACATCACTATTGCTTCCTCTCCTCTATTTCTAGATGGCAGCTTGAACAGGAACTAAGACTGGGGAAGTCCTGTTGCATCCCAGGAGATGGTAACTAATAACCCTATAAATGTAAAGACAGCAACTTTGAGTCCTACAAAGTTTAGAAGCCTGGATATTGTACTGGGGCTGCCAGGTCCTCCTCTAAACTATTCTCGTCATGTTTTCCTTTGTGAACAGAGAAGGGAGATTAAGAAGTTGCCATGGTGAATGAACATGAAGGCTCTGGTAGAAGTCAGTGGACCACTTCTTAACTCTTTCATAAATGTCACAGGCTGGCAAGTTAGCCCTCCAGGGCATTTTGATTGTTTTGATAATCACATTCCTAAGGTTTTTCCTTATTTGTTTTGGAACTGGCAGTGATACCCAGGGCCTCAAGCATGCTGAGCTAGAGCCCTAACTCCCATACTATCTTAAAATCTATTCATCTTTTCACCCACTGCCATTTCCACCCACAAGTCAACTCCCAACCCTACATTACCAGCCTGCCCACCACAAAATAATTGAGAAATCACAGTATTATCTGCCAAGTTGGCTCCCTAATCTTTCCACTGAGACTGTTGTTTTCCTCTCCAGTCTCTTGATGGATCAATCCCTACATAATCTAATAATGTGGCTCAAGATAAAGTATAAGTGGAAGGGAGTAGTTTGTAGTGGGTCGACTCTACCGCAGGCTGTCCACAACTCCTATAAACAAAGGTTAACAATGTCAACAGTCCAGAAATCATGAAGACAATGGAGAGTTATCTTTGGTAAATAGCACTGCCAAGATCTGCTCAGACTAGAGCTACAGTGAAACTGTGTTTGTGAAAATCCCTGACTCTGTCTCACTGTCATTGAAGTACAACCAAGCATTCTGAATCACTTCTATAACGTAACATGAATCCTACAGCTTCACCTGTGAGTGCTGCTGCCAAAAATATTTAACATGAACTTAGTCAAACCTTTAGATCTAATTTCCAGATTATGGGAACTGCAGAAGAAAGAGGAACAAAACCAGAAGGAAACTATCAGATAGGTCAGAGGTGAAATATTCTAAAGACATTGGATCCAGCCCTTCAAAGAGTCAACAGAATAATTATGCATGCAAGAAATCTAAGAGGTTGAGAAATGATAGAGGCACATCATCTTTGAACTGTCCTGGTTTCAATTTCTTTAAGGAAATAATTATGAAAAAATACTTTGACAGCAATTGCTGAAGTTTGAGTAGACTCAATAATTCATAATTGTTTGGATCCGTATTAATGTTGAGGAAGACAATGGAATTGTGTCTCTGTAGGAAAATGTAAATGTAGTTTTTTGAACTACATGCTGAAGGATAAAATGGCAAAACACTGAAAAATGATCCAACATGTAAGAAAAAGGCTTACAGTTATATAAGCACACATAAAATAAATTGCTTTTAATTTGCTTAAAATTTTTGATATCTAAAAGTGTCTAAGTAAGTTAAACCTCATTATTAATTTTCACAAACAGTGTTCCTTATTGTCCCCATGGTCCTACATCCTGTGTAATTTTTGTTCAATGAGCTTCAGTTTATCTAGAATCCCATAGAGAGTCATGTTAGACATCTGCATCTCCCTGATAATCAAGTCAAGCTCTTATTTACCACAATTATGAAATATTGGTCATCTGAAATTATCTGACAAATAGAATTTACAGGATATAATGGAAATATTTCTGATTAAGTTTCAGTCACTCATAAAAACAATATCGTGATATTAATGATACAGCAGTTGGGACTGGCTTAGGCTGATGTATTTCTAAATATACTCCACAATTAATTTTTGAGAAGTCTAAAGAAGCTATTTTTTCGATTCCATTCCTTCCATGGTAGGTGAGCCTGGGTTTTATGCTAGGTACACCAAGGCTTCAGAAATGAGGTTCCAGAAAGGTACTGTTCAAACTTTCTATATATCATAATAACATCCCGCAGCAAGCATGGTTCTTAATCTCTAAGGGTCAGCTCAAGTCTCCAGCCCCCAGTTTTTTGGGGTTGCTGATAGAGACAACAACACTTAGGAAGTCAAAAAATAAACAAGTAAATAAACAACAACACAAAAAAACAAGTAGACCTTCAGGAAGATGAGGGAAGCCCAGCTCCCTGGGGATGTGGAGATACAAACAAACATTACGGAAGGGATTAGATCTCAGATATTTTGAATATATGTTGCTGAAAAGAAAATGGTACCTCCAAAAGAACAAGGAGGGGAAACTTAGGTTTTAAAATACTCTTAATTTTTAATTACAATATAGTTACATCATTTCTCTTTCCCTTCTTCCCTCTAACTATTCCCATGCACCTCCCCTTGCTCTCTCTCAAATTCATGACTTCCATTTATTTGTTAGTGTGTGTGTGTGTGTGTCCCTAATATATAAATACAACCTGCCCAGCCCATGTAAGTTACTTGAATGTATATGATTTCAGGGTTGGTCACTTGGTATTCGGTAGCCAATTTAGGGAGTCTGTTTTATGGAGACTATTTCTTCTGCTCTCAGCATTCCTTAGCTGCCTGTAGTTCTTTGAACAAGTGGCCATGTGGTGCCTGTCACAACTGATACATCTGCAACACAGTTACTGCACCTAAGTCCCAGGGATCATAGCGGGTGCAGGGGTGGGGGGTAAGGGTGGTGGTGGTGGAAAGATTGTATGAGTCAGAGGAACAGGAAATTTCCAGTGAGATTTCATTCCTGGAAATGTCAGAGGAGCCACACCATCAACATGGCTGCCTAAGCATGACCTGAGCATGGCTGACACAAATAGATGCTCTAACATGGAAAAGGGGAAATCCCATGAAGCTTCAACTCTATACAGGAATTGAGGTTTACAAAGCCAGTTTTAGAAAAAGGGCACCTTGGAGATAGATACTGGTGTGTTCTGATTATGAAATATTAACATATCAAGTGCAGATGCCACTTCCTTCCCTTAGTAAACGTGTGAAAAATTAAAAAAAAAACAAACAACAACAACAAAAAAAACAAAGAATGAGCTAAGACAGTATGGCTTCGCATTCCTGTTGAGTGACTCACTAGCTGAGTAACTTCACCCAAATTAAGCATTTGGTTTTTGTTTGTTTGGTTGGTGTTTTGGGTTTGGTTTGTTTCATTCACTTTGGTTTTCTGAGACAGGGTCTTGCTCTGTAGGCCAGGCTATCTATCCTGAAACTCACCATGTAACCCAGGATACCCTCATACTACAGCAATCCTTTTGCATCAGCCTTCCATGTACTGAGGCTATAGACAGGAGCCACACACACAGCAAGCAAAGCACGTTTTATATACTGGAGCTTCCTAAAAATGACCTCATAATATTGTTAGGGATTTTAAACGCACTAACACACATAAACAACTTAGAGTTAAGCCTGGTGCTCTAAGTGTATAACAGATATTATTCATTTTAAAATTGTTACATGCTAAGTGTGTATCTTCAGTGGTCAACAAATAGAACATTTATGACTAAATTTTTCTTTAATTAGTAACAATAAAAACATTACTGGCAATAGCATATAGAATAATATCACAAAAATACCATTTCTTTAACAAAGGACATTTAAACTGGCTGAGCAGTTAATTAAATAATGGTTGGCAAGTTACAGTCAGCATGCCATTGCTGTTCCCTCTGTCACTGCTCTGAGTGGGTCTCCAGGGAGTCACGTTAAGAAGAGAGTGAATGGTTACATTTGCAGGCTCGAGTTGGTTGGAAGGGACATTGGAAACACCTAGAGAACCCTTCCCAGACATGAGCCCTTCATGTGTGAAGTGTGACTCCTTACTACTTACAGACAATTGCTCCTTCAGCTAGATTCCCCTGACATCTGATTGTTTTAATGGTTTTATAACCTTTAAAGTATAAAGATAGAGAATAATTCTAGGCAGTAAATGACAGGAGGAAGGTTGGGGAACCAGCCCTGGCAACTGTACAGAGTGGAGCCTCCTCTGTAGAGCTCCAGAGAGAGTACACTCAAGCTGAGTGTTAGGGAGACAATAGCAAACTCCATTATTTTCTTGGGGGCTTGTTGGTGATTACTCCAATTCTTCATCCTAAGTTTTTCTGAGGCTCTTTACTTAATCATTCACTTTTTCATGCTTAAGCTTTCTATAGGGTCTCCGAAACAGAGAGAGTGGGGATAAGAGAGCAAAGAACAGCCTGGTTACCAGACACCTAAAAGGTAGGGTAGAAAGAGAAGGGGGAGGGAGGGAGACAGAGAGAGGGAAGGAAGAAGGGAGGAAGGGAGGGAGAAGATGTTGGTAAATGGGGACAAGGTGACAGTCAGACAGGAGAAATAAGTTGTCTTACACAGACTGATGATTATAGTTAGCAACTTTGTATCATTTAATTCAAAATGCCTAGAAGAAAGGATTTAAAATGTTGTTACAAAGAAATGATGTTTGAGATGAATAGTTATATACTTAAAATATGAAATGTCCCCAGCTGCTGTCTATTTGGGGAGGCTATAGAGCCTAGGACATGAGGCCTAGCTGGCAGACATAGGCCACTACAGGTGGACCTTGAGAATTGCGAACAGCCCTCATTCTGGTCCAGTTCTCCATCTCCTTCTGCTGAGATGTGAGGGGCTGTCACTTTCTGCCTCCTCTACTCCTGTCTCATTCTGCTATGATGTAAGGGGCTGTCACTTCCTGCCTCCTCTACTCCTGTCTCATTCTGCTATGATGTAAGGGGCTGTCACTTCCTGCCTCCTCTACTCCTGTCTCATTCTGCTATGATGTAAGGGGCTGTCATTTCCTGCCTCCTCTACTCCTGTCTCATTCTGCTGAGATGTGAGGGGCTGTCACTTCCTGCCTCCTCTACTCCTGTCTCATTCTGCTGAGATGTGAGGGGCTGTCACTTCCTGCCTCCTCTAGTCCCTGCTATCAGGGAAGCCACCAAACCACCATGCTGTCCCTGTTATTTCTCACTCTAACCCCTGATTCATGAGTTAAGAACCTCTTCTCTCTTTATTCACTTCTGTCAAGTAATCAAAAGGTCCTGAAATAATCACCACACATAAATGCCTTGTGTCACTAATGTACCAAATTTGGCGTGGTGGCACACACTTGTAATACCAGCCTTTGGATGGTGGTAACAGGGCAATTGTGAGTCAGTTTTAATCTACATAAGTAGACCCTGTCTCAAAGAAAATAAAACAATACATAGGCATACACATATATACATACATAATCCACTAAAATATTACTATGCAGGATTTAATAAAGATATATAATTATTTTCTATCAGTTAAAAATGAATTAATATTTTGAAAAGAAAAGACTGCATAGGAAATTTGCGGGATCACACCAGCTCTAGTTTATTTTTCCTATCTATCATTTTATTTTTCATCTACTCTTGATTGTTTAGAAAAAATGCATTAGATTTGAAATCTCTGGGAGGGGCAGAGTAAATATTTTCTTCTAAGAATAATCTTAGCCAAGAGATGAGATACAACTGATTGTATGTTAATCAACTATAAGAAATAATGCAATATAATTTGTAGTGCCTTTCAGAACATTAATACAAGTGGCATGAAATAATGACAATATTATGGAGCACTTCATTCCATCAACAAAAGGACCCACACAGTCAGCAATGCTAACAAATGTGCACACTTAATTCAAGTCTCACCAACCTGCCATGTTTTTCATTATTATAATGTCAAGCTCTCAGGAACAGAATGGATGAAATGAAAGTTCTCTCCAATTCATGAGTGTCTGAGGGTGGCCATCTCTCTTTCCCCTCTGCCTGTGTGAAAGGCATTAATAACCCAAGCAGTCTCAACTGCTTTTGCCTTTGTTCTGATGTGTGTTCCCAACAGATGCAAAGAACAGCTGGATCTCTTCCTCACATTGTCTGTTCACCTTGGAAAGGGTTTCCATTAGCTTTCTGATCCAAAGCCTGGGAATACATATATCCACTTCCAAAAACACTAAAAAGCCTCCAATGTCTATTCCAGTCTAATTCTTTTCATGATTTTTTTTAATGTTCCAAGGATCTCATCAAAAACCATCAGTGTATCCAGAATTGCACTTTGTATTAATAATCTTGTCCACATTCATAATACAGACCCTTAATCCTGAAAACAGGGAGGCAGACATCTTTTTCTAAGTCGTACTTGTACACTGCAGTGATGAGAGAGAGAGAGAGAGCTTTACTGCCCCTTGCAGAAGGGCTGCTGCAACACTCGGTTAGATCTGGGACCTTGATTCTGTGAAACATCATACATCACAATCAGCAGGCTTGTCCATTCTGTGTCCTGGGTGGGATTACGTATGTAGTTGCCACATTCACACATGGCCTGTGCCGTCTTCCTTATTCTTATGCACTGACAGGGTCTCTTATCACTATCTGTGCATGCTGTATGTTCACTGCTCCTGGGGGGAAATAATGAAAACTATTAATTTTCTGTTCCTCCAACAACAGGTCAAGGGGTGAGGACTATAGGAAAATACATGTACAAGGTTATGATGGATTTATGTGAGTGATGGAAATGGTTTCTTTTTAGTATATTAATAAATGTGTGATTATGTAATGTTATAAAAAGAATATAAATATCAGATATAATATAGATAAATTTTACATACTCATGTATGCATTTTCAAGGCTGTTATAATTTTGTTCATAGTTTAATTTGTATTAACTGGCACTGTGAATCAAATACAAAATGCCGCCTATAGACTTGTGTATCTGCAAACTTGATTCCCAACTGAGAATGCTGTTTGGAAGGCTGTAGACTCTTTAGGAGGTGGAGCCTGGTAGAGGAAGCATTGGACATTTTCATCCTGCTCTCTTCTTCCTGGTTGTGAAGGCCTTTCTCTCCTGCCACCATACCTTCTCTGACGTGATAGGCTATATCTCTTTAAAATGAACCCTTCTCCCATTTAGTTTTAGCTTCTTAGATATTTGGTCACATCGATAAAAATGTAATCAAGGTAAATGGCTAGGACAGTAGACATAAAAAGAGAGTGAGAAATGCAGCCCAAGTAGGCGGATGCCAGTTCACCAGTGAATTGAGTAATTGTCTACAAAGGAAGTGTGAGTGGAAGTCTTTAGACTTAGGAGGGTGCACAGCTCAAATAAAATACATTTAAGAATATATTTTAAATCCAGGAGGACCTGGATTCAATGGTATTCAATATCCAGACACTAGACAGAGCAGAGCCAATGCTGGCAGAGTCTGGCAGACTAGTCACAAGCAAGATTCCCAATCTCACTGACACTGGGCAACAAAGGGAAGGCAGCCTGTAAACTTCTAGGCACAATTCTGGCAGGTTCCTAGGCCATATTCAACTAGGGAATTGGATCTTAGTCTTCTACAGCCAAGAAGCTAGGGGAGCTAATCTCTACACCAAAAATGCCTGAAGGAATCAAAGAAATGTTCATAAAGTCATGAACAACCGGGAGATGTGCTAAAGGTTAAGAAGCAGCACACTCCAACAAAATCAGGTGTACTCACTCTCTGTATTCGCAGGCCCCACTTCCCTTTCCTTTATTTCATTCATTTTTGGTTGGTGTGGGAATTACAAGTGTTTGCCATCTTCCCTGACCATTTAGGTTTTTACTTTAGTGTTTTTAGTAGCTATTCTTGGTTGTCAATTTGACTACATCTGAAATTAACTAAACTGAAGAGCTGGGTACACTTATGAGAGGTTTGTTTGTTTGTTTTTCTTGATTAAATCATTTGAAGTGAAAAGACCCACTTATCCAGATCTTCTGAGATGGGAAGATACATTTTTAATCTGAGCCATACTTTCTGCTGGCATCCTATATATAATCCTACATAATCCTCCCACCACAGCCTATAGACAAAGGAATACCTGTTTGCCTGTTTGCTTTCACCTCACTGGAAAAAACCATGCCTTCACTGGCATTAGAGCATAGTTCTTCAGGATTCAGGTGTATAGTGAAGACCAGCTGAGACATCCAGCCTTGGGGACTGAACAACTACTGGATTCTTGGACCTTCCAATTGTAGACAGTCATTGTTGGATTAGCTGGCCACAACCTGTAAGCCATTCTAATAAATCATATATATGCATATATATTAATGCATATATGTGTGTACATGTGTATTTGTGTATGAGTGTATGCATATATATGAGATCTGTATGTGTATATGATAAATTTTTAAGTATTTGGAATAGGCTTTCTAATTTGCCAATATATAAAGTTACTGAATCCTCTCCTATCACTGAAGCCTCTCCTAGAATCTCGGAGAGTAATTAAAGTCTATGGTTTGAACTGTTTTATAAACTTAAAGAGACAAACGCATTTGATTATTCTGACTCACAGATTGTGAGACACAATAGATTTGGTGACTCTGTATGTAACACTTTTGACAATTTATGGAAAAATTTAAAAAAAATGATAATGTTGGTTGGTTGCTCCTAGCAGCTCGGGATAAATTGACAAAGAATAAGCTCTGTGATAAAATAAATGAACTTACAGCATCTCAGAATATGGTTAAGGACAACAATAAACTCAATAATAAAATTGACTGGCTCCAGATCTGCATAAACAGTCTAAAGTTTTCTAAGTGTGCCCAACAGCCACAGAGCTCAAGTTGTGGTTGTACAGAGGATAGTTACATTATGTTAGGTATAATTATGACCTGGCTATTGTTTTCATTTGGAAATTAAGCATGACACAAGGAGATATGATTGTGCATCGAGTGGACAAGGGGTGGACTTGTAATGGCTGTTCTTGGTTGTCGACTTGACTATGTCTGGAATTAACTAAAACCCAAGTATCTGGGTACATTTTTGAGGGATTTTTCTTAATTAAATCATTTGAATCGAAAAGGCCTACTTTTAATCCTGATCCTCTCAGGTGGGGAGATACATCTTTAACCTGGCCCATACCTTCTGTGGGCAGCATATATAAAATCCTATATACTGCTCCCACACCAGCCTATAGATGTGAAGATCTCTTTGCCTCGTAGCTTTTACTCTCCCTGGTAAGTCCACTCCTTTACTGACATTAGAGTCTACTTCCTCGAGATTCCAGCTTATACTGAAAACACGCTGAGACCTCCAGCCTCATAGACTGAACAACTACTGAATTCTTGGAACTTCCATGTATAGACAGCTGTTATTGTACTAGCTGGACCACACCCTAAAAGCCATTTAATAAATCCCCTTTTACGTATCAGGATGTAACTCTCAGCTATTGCTTTGGCACCTGCCTGCAAGCTGCCATGCTCCCCCATCGTGATGACAATGGGTTGAGCCTCTGAAACTATAAGCAAGCCTTCAATTAAATGCTTTCTCTTGTAAGAGTTGCCTTGGTCGTGGTGTCTCTTCACAGCAATAGAACAGTGATTAAGACAGTGCTGAAAGAAATCTGTGAAAATCTCTAGAAAATTATTCGAGTTATCAATTACTGCATGTTCAAAAATGAATTCATCAAAATTTGTTTTGCCTGATATATATCGAGACAAACTAAAGGTTCTGCACTCAGGCAAACTTCGGATCAGTGGAGCTGAGGAGCTTAGCTGTGCCTCATTACTGCAGAGATTCTCTGTAAAGGAAACTGACATAAGCATGTGACTGATCAACAGAATATGGACATAAACATTGTTTAAACTGAGCCAATTAACTGGCAGGATGAACGTCCTTCATCATGCTATTTCTAGTAGTTATTATCATTCTATGTGTTCTGGGAACATAGTAAAATGATTATAACTAAATGAAATTTTCCTCAAAACAAATTGAGCCTTGAAAACAAGATGAGCTGTTTTTGAATGACACCATTTTGATTGTATTTTTATATTAGTCTGTTTTCTTTTTCAAATACCACATGTTTTTTATAGTTTTGTCTTGATATTTGTCTAATTTTCCAACAGATTACATCACTAGTCTCTGTATAAAACCATGTTTGTAGAGTCCGTGCCTGCCTGGCTATTACATAGTTGCTCACCCTGAAGAACTCATGGTCCCTGGTAACATTCATCCAATAGGCACTAGATTCACCTGCCACAGATAATAAACCAAGAGAGTAGATTTGGAGTTTGGTGGTGAGAACAAGAGCTGTGTGCTTGTCAGTGAATTCCAGGGCACCCTGCTCCCTGTGATGGCTCTGAAGAGGATAGCCACACAAAATCTATTAACCACCACCTGCAGCTGCAGTATTTATGCTTGGCTGAGCTCAGGGTCAGCAAACTGGATTCATTATGTTCAATCTCAAACTCCAAGCCATTGTTAAAAGGCACTGCATTGTTAATAAACAGGAGCACAATTGTCTGGGAGCCTTTGGAACCATGTTTTCTGGTTTTTGGTCTCCCATAAACAAAAGTTTGGAAATCGAGTTTCAGGAAAGAAATTGGAAGCCACTCTTTCCCATATGATATTCAATGGTGAATTTTCAAGTTACTAAGTAAAAGACAGTCATATGCATTCTGTGAGGGCAGAAATGGCTCCAATTAGACTACTCTTCACTAATTTACTTCTTTATCATATTTCTGTAAATTGCTAACTCAGTAATTTATTTATTACTGTTCATCCATATATAATTCTCTGTTTAGAAAACTGCACCTAACATTTTCACCCCAACTTTATAAATTGCATTGATTTATTTCTGTCTCTTAAGTCTAAAACCATTTGTTATAACAACAAAACATCCTCGTCTTCCAAGAACAAAGTCTACCCTCTTACTGTGTCGGGCACATTGACAGATGGCCAAATGGGGTGATAGCTTTGATTTTAATGTGCCTTAAGAGAGTAAATGAAGCAAAGGCAATCTTCGTTCCATGTGAAAAGTTGGATTTTTGTGTGGCTTGTCAGCAGTGCTGAGGTGTGGTTCTCACAGCAGCTCCCTGCATTTCCACTCAACCGTGACACTGGCGTGGTGCAGACCCGCCTCAAAGAAGGCTTTAAGTGTTTTTTAAATGGTTTTTTGTTTTGTTTTGTTTGTCTTTTGTTATGTTTTCCTTGTTTTTCTGTAAGAATAGAAACAGAATTGAAGATGTCAGTTAGTGATTGCCACTACATTCTTTATGGGGTTTAACGGATATGAATTTTCAATTTTATATTAAAGGAAGTGGTTTTGCCCAGAGGATCATTAACATCATAAAGACAGTGAGAGTAAAGTTCCCACTACCTCCCCACCTGTGACTTTAACATCTACTATGGAAGACAAGTGCAGTCACTTGCGCTAAGTTTTGGGGGGAGAGAAATCAACAGTGGGACATGAAAATATACTGCAATAGAGTAATAAGGTCTCATTGCTGCCTGGTGACATGGTGTCACAGACCACCTCAAACTTCAACTTACCATTAAATACAATGTACCAAAAAGTAGAAAAACACTGAGGATGAGATGTAAGAGTTGAATTCTGTGACAATTGAGCCACCGTGCAGCATGTAAACAGTAGAAGCCTGACATGACCAAGCCTGAATAATACAAATTTGAATAGAACTGTGGTTCTATAAATCTTCAAATAGTACAGGGAAAGAAATATAAGCCATGAGAGCACAGGGCCACTTTCTTATAGGGTACTCTTTAAATATGAACACATATAACTTTCTCAGGCCTATTCATTCAGTTAGTGTCTTGGAGACTTTAGGAGTCACTATTAGTGTCAAAAACAAAAACATAACAAACAAACGCGTTCTGTAAGAACTGAGCTGAAGTCTTGCTTCTGCATCATGACCTTGGAATACCGACTGATCTTTCAGCCTGTTTCTGCTTCCAGGTAATGTAAACAATGCTAGTTTAGAAGCTGCACAGTAGGTTCCCTTTGTGAAGTTGCCGACTGCACTTGTCATTCTGTACACTGAATTCACCCAGCACACGTACCACTGACACAAGAAGCTTTTCATTCAGAATCCATGTGTTAGGAAGATGAGATGTGTCCTAGCAGTACTCAGAACAATCACCCCTTGAAGCACAGTGCTCCTGACAATATCACACCAGTCCTCCTAGTGGCCAAATGACCATCAAGTTCTATAACCAGGACATACTGTTAAAGAATAAAAGTGACTTCCAAGGGACCCAATATTGCACAGTATCACATCTCTCTGACAGGGTAATGACATGGAGACACCCTCCAAGTGAGCATTTTGTCTGCAGGCATCAGTGTTTCTGAGCATTTCTGTGTTCACTCAGGTGTGCTGCCTCGTGGCAGGAAGCAGAAAATGGAAACCCCAGCGTGTCATACATTCAGGTGCAGGCAGATGCTCATCTACAATGAACACTGAGTGCTCATGAATGAGGATACAAACATTGACAAGATGATTGCAAATATTTAGAAAGTCAGTCAGTGTAAGAGATAGAAAGCCTAGTCTTCCATCCAGATTAGTTGTTTCCAGTCTCTATGAACAACTCCCTCCCTTCCTCCTTCCTTTCCTGCCTCCCTCCCTTTTCTTTCCCTTTCTACAGACTCACTAAGCACCCCTCCACCCTACTCCATCCTTGAAGCAGGCATTCTGTACTCCTTGAGATGTGAGGGCTGGAGCACTAACACTAAACAGCCACGCGGAGACATTCTCGCCCTGCCCCTAGAGCAAATGGTAGGTAAGACTAAGTAAGTTAATGAAAAGGTGCCATTAGAAACACCATTGATTCTACTTAATTTTGTTTCTTAGATTGAGAAATGGCCCCATCTATAGTGGTGACACTATTCATCTACTTGTTTGACTTACAGTTTTCAGGGTATGGTCATACAGGAATGATATGCTTTAGGTGGGCACCATTCTTTGAGAGCTGGAGAGCTGCAAAACTGGTAAAGTAATACCTGAGCCCTATCTGCAGACCGCCACCTCCAATAAGAAACCCTCCAGCACAATGGCACACTCACTGGCCAGCCAATCTATCCTACTTGAAGAGTTCCAGACCAGTGAGAGATCCTGTCTCAAAAAATAAAAAAAATAAACAAGTGGCTCCTGAGGAAAAACACCCACGGTTGTTCTCTGGCCTCCACATACACACATGGCACACAAATAACTCACATGCAAGCACACACACTCCTATGCACAAAGGAATAGGCATACATATATACACACATGCAGAAAAAATGTTTTTTAGAAACCATTCTTCAAAATTTGAATTTTTATACTTTCCCTGCTGAGGACAGACAGTCCAGTCTTCTCTCCTGATGCTCATCATCAACAGTGGGCCTTGGCTCCCATCAGCCACAGGGTCAGAAGGGAAAGAAATTTGAGGAAGTGAAAAGACACTCTCACTTGCATCTCACATACAACTAGGAGCCTGCTGACAAGGACACACTCCACAATGGTGTGTCCAACCCGTGGCCTCTGGCCTCATGTGGCTAAGGGCTGGGTTTTAGTTAGCTTTTTGCTGTGATAAGTGCCATGGCCAAATGCAACTTAGGGAAGAAAGGGCTTATTTATCACTGAGGGAAATGAAGGCAGGAATTTGTAGCAGGAATCTCAAAGAGTCTTATTAATAAAATCAAGCCTGAGGCCAGTTATTGGGGTGAACTCTGGAAGATCAGAGAAACAGAACAAGCCACAGCTACCTCACCTAGTCAATTCCTCAGCTGATCCTGTTTCCTCAGACTGGAAGCTTCTGAGTCCTCATCCACAATGAATCTCAGGTGAACTGTGCTGCTCAAAAGCCTAAAAGCTTAACTAGCCAAATGTTTCTAGTTTCTGGTCCTCACGCCTTATATACCTTTCTGCTTTCTACCACCACTCTCTGGGATTAAAGGCTCACTTTCTGGGATTAAAGGCATGAGTCACCATGCTTGGCTGTATCTTGAACACATGGATTTCTGCCTCTGGAATGCTAGGATTAAAGGCATGTGCTACTACTGCCTATCCTCTATGTTTAATATTGTGGCTGTTCTGTTTTCTGACCCCAGATAAGTTTATTAAAGTGCACAATATTTTGGGGAGCACAATACCACCACAATTCAAGCAGAAACTATGGAGGAACACTGCTTATTGGCTTGCCCACTAACCTCTTTTCTGCTAAATTTTCTATGTAGCTCAGATCTACCTACCTAGGGATGATAATACTCAATGGGCTAGATCCTATCACATCAATTGTCCATCATGACAATTCCACACAGATATGGCCATAGGCCAATCTAACTGAAGCAATTCTTCAATTGAGGTTCTCTCTTCCCAGATGACTCTAGGCTATGTTAAGTAAACGATAAAAACTAAACAGGACATGTGGCTATGAATGTGACCCAACACAAAATAATAAACTTACTTAAATATTATGTTCTCTGGATATGTCCCATATAGACCGTACCTGAACTGCACCTAATGCCACCAGTGGGACCTCTTACCACTTGTTGGTCATATCTTTCCTCTTATTTGCTGTCTCTTCTATCTGGAAAATCTTCACTTAATGTAAATTCATAGAAAGAGAGAAGGAAGGGAGGAAGCAAGGGAGAGAAAAGAGAGAGAAAGACAAAAGAAAGAAAGAAAAGAAAAGAAAGGAAAATTTCCTTGAGGCACGCTGTCACTGTGAATGTGTGTCTTGAGGAATTTTAGGCCAAGGTAGATGGTTTTTCAATTGTCATGTTGAAACTCTCCACTTAGAACAGAAGATCCTAAATTCATACTTTCCAATGAGCCCTGCAGCTCCCGCTGGTCCCAAGATAGTTCTGCCACTTATCCTGGCAATTTTCTAGTTTTGTGGGTCTGCCAAAGGATCTTTCTCTGGAAGTTCCTTCAGAAATCTTCTTCTATGAACACTAACAAAAATAACACTGGTTCAATGTGAGATGGGATGTTCTGATTAGAGAAATTGTACTTCAATGCAATACAAATAACAGCACCACTGAATATCTCAAGGGTGACCTACAAGATATAATGCTGGCACCTGAGAGGCAGTCAGTGGTCAATCAACTCTTGGTCTGAGAGCAGCCATAATAAAATGAGGACATAAAAGTCAACTTATAGATTTAAGGTGTTAACCATGCAGTACAGAAATGGTTTACACACGTTAAAAATTATAAATCTAAACATTGAATCAATATTGTATATTAGATACAAACAGATCTTTTT